>NC_056734.1:951705563-951751469 GCF_019279795.1 Protopterus annectens | reverse complement strand
TATATATATACACATACACACATAGATATATATATATATATATACATACATATATATATACATACATATATATATATATATACACACACGCTGTTTTTTTTTTTACTTTTTTTTTTTGGCAGGGAGCAAGCCCATATGCACCCCACTACCCTTGCTAATTATATATACCAAGTCTATGACTGCACAAAAGCAGGGTAAGGGCAAAATTCCACAGTGCCCTCCTCAAAGTGATGGAAAGCATCTGGTAGGTTGACAAAAAAACATTCATGCAACTAAAATTTTATATATAAATATATCTTACACACACACAGTCATTAAGTTTGTTGAGTTGGAAACAGTCGAATCCTTGCTTTGTCTACATTTCACTTAAGTGTTTTACACTTTGTGGAGACTAAGAGACCATCAAACTTCCTGTTGGTTTTTCGCAGTAAGTGAATGTGTGTGTGTACTATCCAAGATCAAAAACTCACAAAATTTAACCTAAATTGATCATCTCAAAAGATCCAAGCTAAAAATATTTAAAACGAAACAAGCAAAATACACACACATCTGTATACATCCAAGGTATGCAGCTACAGGAGAAGCAAACATCATAGGAGGTTAATATGCTATTGGCCTTAGGGCGTTTATAAGCCTAACCATGTTACACTCTTGTTCCTTAGTGATCAAGTTGTATAGTCTACATTTGCAGTGCAAGTCTTTACTCAGCACTGATTGCCCTTATTCAAGACTGACATCGGTGACACTCCAGAGGTAAATTAAAGCCTCCCATCCACTTAAGTTACACAAATAGGGTCATTGAGGAGCTCTGTTTTATGTGAATTGGGAGTTTGTTCCAGAGGAGTGGTAATCTTTGGGAGAGATGTCTGTCTCTCCATGTCCTGTTAATGTTGTAGGCTAGGTTAAGATCTCTAGAGCGACTGAATCTTGCCCTATTTGACTCGTGGATGTGCAGCATTTCCATAAGGGCAAGGTCTGATACTGCTCTGAAGGCCAGGCACAAGTCGCCTCTCAGCAGCCTATAAGATGCAGAGTACAGTGACAGGGCTTCACTCTGTCCATATAGGTCATGTGTTGGAGGCCCTGAATTTTCTTTGAGAGAAACCTCTAAGGTCTCTCAAGCTGCTGCAGATGTATGGTGAGGTACATACAGAAGGGAGCACTGTACTCTACCAGTGGTCTGATGAGGGATGAATACAAAGAGTTATAACATCCTTAACTCTGGATGCAATGCCCTTACTTATGAGATGTGTAGCACATAAGGCCTTCCTTACCACGGTGGACACATGGTGATCAAAGTTAAGGTTGCTGTTGAGCTGTGTTCCCAAATCTCACAACAGGTTTTGAGCTAATGGGGCTACCGTTATTACAATTTGCATGGACTTCCCATTTGCCCAAAGGGAAGATGATGCATTTTTTTATGTTTAGTTTAATTCCATGGCTTTGGCACCAACCATTTGTCCGTGTAAGCTCTTTTGTAGTATGTCAGTATTATTGGGGGACTCAATGATTGCACCCAGTTTACAGTTATCTGCAAACTTGGTAAGCCACAGGCCATCCATTTTTGACTGGACTGAGAAATAGATTCCAAGCATGACGGGGACCAACACAGATCCTTGTGGTAAACTACTGGTAACTGGTCTGCTGGTAGAGGTGGACCTCCCAACTTTGACTGTGTGTTCTGTTGGTGTCAAGTCAAGAGTTTGAAGGTCACCTATGTTTTTGTTATGGTCCATGATGATTCTGTCCGTGGCCTTGCAGACGAAGGCTGGTTAGGCTTATGGGTCTATAGTTCTCAGGGTCAATTAATGGACCCCCTTTGTGCAAGGGACTATTGTTGCTGTCTGCCACAATGCTGGGACAAAGTCAGTACTTGACTGGTTGAAGCAAGTGCCAAGTGGCTGTATTATAGCAGTTAAGCTGCTTGAATGCCAGTAGGTCATGATCCTATTGACTGAACTTTAGAAAACTAACATCAAAATCTTAAGATTTACAGCTAAACCAAACTTCATTCGATATTAATGAAACACTAATAAAAACAGCACAATTATATATTAAGTGATCATAAAATGGGTACTAATTTTCTTATTTGGTTAATACTACTGATAAAGAACTAAATACTATGAACGTATATTTCAAGGCTAGTTACTAGGTTAAGTACTTCATTATTTTCTAACAAAAAGCCTTGAATTCAACTGAATCCACGAAGAACAGGAAAAAAAAGCCTATGCCCTACATGGCCCATGTTAAATTAGAGGCGCAGGTACCAGAGGAGTCAGTTGGGGAAGGACGGTCAGATCATTCAACACAAACTCCTCCACACAGCAGGCATCTACACCTATTGAGCAGCATGTGCATCATGTGTTCACCCATGGAAGAGGCCATGGCAAATTTGTGCTGCTAACAGGCACATAAATCTCGAGTCAAGGATATGGATGGGAGGATGCTAACACTGATTTATACAGTTGCCTACCATGAAGGTTTAGGAGGTAACAAAAAGGGATCTCCCCAGGGTCACTACACTGCTCCACTCGCTAATGACTACCTCTTGGTTGCAGCACAAAAAACACGCTGATCTCACTCAGTTCAGGGATGCTTTCTCCCTGGACAAGGGATAAGAAAAAAAAGCAGCCCTTAAGTTTTCAATCACGCATTTATAAAATAAAACATCACAGATCAACCTTTTGGTCACCTTCATCTAAGTTCAAATTCACAAAACAGAGATTCTAAGTACATTTAAAAGCAAGTTACACAGAAATTAAGGCAACTGAATTATTTTCCTTTAACTTATAGAAGGCAAAAAAGGGTTTTAAGGGCTTAAAAACTGATACATGATGCTTGCATTTTGAGGTGCCTGGAAAAGAGGCTACTTAACTTTCTTATAAATGTAAGAGTTAATAGCTTACATATATAGCCCTAGTCTACTAAAAAGCATTACATTTGCTAACAGAATGGTTCCTACATGAAATATAGAAAAAATGTGAGTGGGTCTAAAAACAATGCCTCAAGAAAGTAGTAACAGGGCAGGTAAGAAGAGTAGGAGAAAAATTTCTGATGTGCTCACGGAACAGCTGTCTGGCTCAGGGAGCTTGGCAGCAGCAGAACATGTGCAACCTACAAAAGAAAGGGAGGGGGTTCATGGCAGAACATGGAAACCAGAGATGTGATGGACTAGCTATTAAGGCAAAAAAGGATGGATGAGATTAGAAAGGAGATAAAAGGAGGCTAACAGAACGAAGTGGTGTACAAAGGTAAGAGGGGGAAGGTACAGTAAAGTGGACATGAGCAGAGCTGTCAGATAAGTACTATCAAGTGGTGTAGCACACATTAAGACAAAAGGAGAAAGAAGGGAAATGCAGCCAGGAAAGAGGCCATGGTAAGGAAACCAAAAGTAGGGTACAGATGCAGTCATAAGTGACAAGTGATAAAAGGGAGAAAGAGCAAGAGTTAACACAAGGAAAGTATTATCAAGTTAGCAGGAAAGGAAGGTTTGGTAGATTAAACGAAAAGGTAAACTGGACACAACTGTACAAAGGGCATACAGGAAGAGGGCAGAGGGGATAGGAGGGGATCATGGACATTACTTAAAATGAGACAAAAGCAGACAGCAGGCAGAGTTGGGCTAGAGAACCTAAACAGCTGGAAAAGGCTGTGCAAAGTTTTAGTATTGTAGGAGATAGTAAAGCAGATGAATACAGAAAGGGGTTTTGTATAATGCACACTCATTTTACCAGGAATATCGATTTAACATGCTCTGGAAAAATGTCATACTATTTCAGAATTTGGACAATCAGTATTGGAAATCCTGGAGTTTTCAATGAGTCTTTCATTTTAGGCAAGGTCATTCTTTATTATAACCTGCACTTTTTAACTTTAAGACCTGTGAAACTGTCAAGATTGCTTTATAAACTATACTTAAAAGCCATGGATACAATTCCCAGAATGTCAGTTCTTGAAAATGGAATTTCATTTTTAAGTAAGGCTATCAGGTCATGTTGGATTGTGGCTTTGCGCTCTTGGCAGACTGCTTTGTGATGTAGCGTTAAATTACTTCAGCTTTCATTTGCTTGTGGTGTGGTTTTGAGAAAGTCATTTAACCAGACAGTGCTTTTGGGAAATTTTGAATCTGGGCTAGACTCCTCATTGATCTTTTGGACTGCATGCCTAATAACCTTTGTAACTATAAATTAGTAACCATGACTCAAGGAGATTTATATTTGTGACCTTATCTCAACAGGATTAAGAATACTTTTCAAAGGGGGACAGGAGAGAAGATTACCACAGCAGGTATTGAAGAAGGTAGGAAAGGTGGTATAGCAATGAGAAGGATTGATTACTGAAGGTACAGATCCTCAGGAAAACTTGTACCAGAGGTTGCAATCTACTTCTGCAAATTCTATTAACTATACTCCCTTCTCAGACCGATGTACTAAGGCATCTTTACCAATCCAACACAAGCATAAAGGCAAAGTTAAAAATAAACCCACACTATTGAACTACCATATCAACCAACAGTACAAGAAAAAGAAATACCCTGGCCATCTTTAAAATTAGGCCACTTCATCATTATAAAAGGAACTTAAACTGGTTAAGACTCTCAAACTTACTATTAATGTAATGCCAGCTATGAACTTCAGGCTGCCTTTAATTCAAAGACAACTGTAAAGTCCCCTTTAGCTATATTGGGATATCTGAAGTAGCAATTACTCCTGCACTGAACTGGTCTCTAATGCGGACGCCTTTTCTCAATCTAAAGATATTGCTAATATTCCTGATGGCAATTTCAATCACAGTCACGGGTGCTTCTCCTATGAAGACTGCCACCAGCACCATCTAACAAGGCTCTGTCCTAGGTCGCCTCCACTCTGCTATACATTTCCATAATAAAAATGATGATGGCAATGAACTATGGCTAACCATGTTTGCTGATGACTAACCTGAGGGCTGTTTCCAAATCCCATTCTGGTACATAAGGGCTGCAGCAAACAAATGTTTGGTCTATTAATCTGGGCTTACACAATTACCAAGAAACTCAGTATACCTTTTTTTACTAAATAAATCAATACTGCTTACCACGTAGACAATGTTCCAGTTATATCTGATACAGTCATCATATGCCTCATCAGATTCAATGCCCAAAGCATTCAAAATAAATTCCCTAACCTCCATGCCTAGCTTTCCCACAATCATCCAGACTAACAGTCTCACAGACCTGGCTAAAACCCTTTAAAGGGAAACAAAATTCTTCCACCAAGATACCAAATAATTCAGAATGACAGACTACAGAAGGTGGAAGGGTAGCTATTATCTACTCCTCAAATACTATTACCCCTTACACTAATCATATCCCCACCTTTGCCAATGCTGAAACAATAGGTCTACTAAAAAACAACCCCAAGTCCATATGCATAGGAGCCCTCAATATTCTCCCAGGCAACAATATCCAAACCCTAGAAGATATCCTCTCCTGGTTTTCCTCTACCATCAAAAACAAAACCTATATCCTCGGAGATATGAACATTAACTGGGCCTCTATTCTCAAACCCCATCTCACACAATCAACCTGTACAACTTCTGCCAACTAATAAACTCTCCAACCACACTAAAGATGGGACCTCCGGTACCATCATTGACTGGATATTAACATCCCATCCCAACCTTATCTGAAATGATTGAATCCATCCAGATCCTCTCAGCGACCACCTGCCAGCTTTTGCCTAGTCTCCCCTTTCCTCTTCAATAGCAACACCGCTACATTCAAACCCGAAAACCTCTCCTGTTTCAACCCTAAAACCTTCTCAGAATGTCTAAAGTATACCGACTGGACTCAAAAAACCCTACCCCACAACAATGCCATAAGCTACTTCAATGAGTACTTCCTAAACCTACTAAACACCTCCATGCTCCCCTCAGAACTGAATTTGTTAAGTCCCACCCCTCCCCCTGTCTCTCAAAAGAAACCAACCTAGCAATGCATCAAAGAGATAAAAAAAATCTAAGTTATACCAGAGAAACAAGACACCCAACTCCTTCCTAGAATTCAAATAACTCCAAAAAAAAAAAAAAAAAAAACTAAAGATCGCAAAATACACTACACCAACACGCAACTAACAAAAAAAAATTTGGAATACCTTCTCCTCCCTTCGCCACCCAGGAAACAATAGCAACCCCTGTCTTAACCCCACCCTTACAGACCTTGAAACAGCCACCAAATTCAACCCCTCCTTCATGGACTGTACTGCTAAACTGTCCTCTTTCCCTCCTCAAAATCCCAACACCTACCCCCCCCCCAATTTCCCTAATTACATACCTCCTTCCTCCCCCTTTCAGCCTAAAACCCATTCCCCACAAGCACAATAAGACTTCTCCTTAAACTAAAACCTTGCCGCAATGCACCTGATAACCTATCATCAACCCTCCTCAAAACTATAAGCTGACAGCATAGCTCTTCCCATTTCTAGCTTAAACAGATCCTTTCAGGAACCTTATGTCCTATCTATCTGACCCCATGCCTACATCATCACTCTCCATAAGGGAGGCAATAACAGACACCATCAGTTTTAGACCTATTGCCATCCTTTCCCCATGTTCTAAAATACTTGAAAAAGCTATCCATTCACAACTGATGCAATATCCAATTCAAAACAATCTTCTCAATCCCCACTAAACATGGCTTCCGCCACAGTGGGAAGCTTATGTCTCCCTAGGGAAAGATGCTATATGGGTGATGGAGGGAAACCAGGGCTGCAACAGTGAATACACCAACATCTACATTTATGGTAAGTGTACACAACTGTACCATGTTCATGTTTCACTGTTGCAGTCATCACCTGTGGGAGGATTCCCAAAGCTGAGGAGAGGGGTTGAAGGATATGTCTAGTCCTAGGCATGGGTCAGCAGGCCCTATAGAACTGCAGAGGCAAACCCTGCCCTAGACTTAGAAAAGAGTTAGGTGATCATGCTTTGCAAAGGTACAGACAGAGGTCCAGGTGGCCGTTTCTAAGATGTCCCTGGTGGGGACTCCTCTGAGGAAGGCTGTGGAAGTGGAGGCTGCCCTAGTGGAATGGGTACGAATAGACTTGGAGGGGGGGGTTCCCATGTAGTCTGTAGCAGAAATGGATGCTGTGTGATATCCATTTGGAAATGGTTCGGAAATGGGCTTTCCCTCTGCCCCAGGGCCTAAGCTGACAAGTAGTTGTATGGTCCAGATAGTATCGGAGTTGTGTGTGTATATCTAGCGAGTGTAGAATTCTTTCCCCCTTGTTTTGAGGGCTGGGAAAGAAGGTGGGTAGGTTGAGGGTCACATCAGATACCACCTTGAGCATAATGGAGGGATTAGTTCTAAGGGAGACCCTGTCTACATGGAAAATGATTAAGGATTCAACAACCATGAGATCCTGAAGTTCTGATACCCTTCTGGCTGAGCTGATAGCTAGTAGAAAGGCAGTCTTCCAGGAGAGGTATTTCAATTCTGTAGAAGCAGCAGGTTCAAAAGTAGGTAAGGTTAGTTTTTCTATAACTAAATTCAGGTCCTAGGGTGGCGTGAGAAGCGTTCTGGGAGGTTTGATGTTAAAAGCCCCTCTGAGGAATTACTTAAAGGATGACAGAAGACGGGTGGGCCTGAATCGTAATGGGCAGAAATGGCAGAGGCATGGATTTTGAGGAGAAAGAGGCCACTATTGAACAACTCAGCTAGGTAATGCAAGTTAAGAGGGATGAAGGATGGGAGGTACTGGCCCCGGTTTGGACTGGTTCCACAAGCAGAATCTTTTCCATTTCCCTGCGTATGATTTTCTAGCGCTGGGCCTTCTGGCCTCTGTGATGACATCTAGGACCGGTTTGCTTAACCCCTGGTTAGTTTTTAAGGTACAAGCCATGCTGAAAGATTCAGAGTCTAAGTTTGGGTGCAGTACCTTCCCCCTCACCTGGGTCAAGAGATCTGAGATCAGGGGAGGCTGCTTTGGGGGATTTAAGGTCAGGCTGTGCAATAAGGGGTACCAATGTTGTCTGGGCCAACCTGGATTAATAAGGATGGCCTTTGGTCTCTCTTCCCTTATTTTGATTAGAACCTTGGAAATAAGGAGCAGAGGAGGGAATGCATAAATAAAAAGAGTTCCAGGGGAAGGTCAAGGTATCCACCTTCCACGCTAGGTGGGGATACTCCCTAGTACTGAACTTTTGCAGTTGGTGGTTGAGGTGCGAGGGATAGAAATCCACTTCTGGAGCCCCCCACTCCCAAATGATATGCAGAAAGATTTCCTTGTAGAACTGCCAATCGTGGGGGTCCAGTAAGTTTCCGCTTAGGTGGTCTTCCAGTGTGTTTTTCACCCCTGGTAGGTATTGAGCAATTAGGTGTATACCACTGGAGGTGGCTGTAAGCCAGAGGCTCATGGCTAACCTGCAAAGGGGGGTAAGATTGGGCCCCCCCATTTGGTGATATACCACATTACTGTGGTGTTGTCTGTTTAAGGAGAGCCCCTGGCCTGAGATGGAATTTGAAGGATGTCAGAGCCTTTTGTACTGCCATCATTTCTTTGATGTGCAAGTGAAGTTGCTGGCATCCCAAAGACCTTGGGTGCACCTGTCTGCTAGGTGAGCACCCCAAGCAATGTCTGAGGTGTCGGTGGTGATGGTCTGGCCAGAAGGGTGGAGAATGAAGTGAAAACCCTTGTTCCTGTCACAGGGCTCTGCCCATCAGAGAAACTCTGCACTTCTACGTGGGATCAGAGGGAGGGAGGTCTCTAGGGACTGAGTACTGGCGCCAAAGGTTCTTTAAATACCACTGAAGTTTTGTCATGTGAAGCCTGGCCACAAGAATGAGAAGGATGCAAGATGCCATGTATCCCAGGGCTTGCAGGAACTTCTCGCAGTGAGGTGACTTCTGGAAGCCAGCTGGGTAAAGTAGAGAGGCAAGAATCTCTGCTTTTCTGGGACTAGGAAGGCCATTTAGGATGCTGTGTCTAGCACAGCTTCCCAAGAAAATAATCTTCCTGGTAGGGTTTTGTTTTGATTTCTTCTTGATGGTGAACCCTAGGGAATTTGGGAATGATTTCACAAAGCAACCAAAACTTTGAAAACACCAGAACCCAGTAATGCGAAAGTCAGGAACCACCAACTGAAGCAATAATCCAACCAGCGTAGTAAAAACAGTTTATTCGTATACTTTCAAAAATCGAAAACAGACCAGTGAGACAAGCGCTTTCGCCTGGTATATTCCAGGCTTTATCAAGTCGAAACACTAAGCAAGTTACACCAGTGTGTTTAAATAATGTTAGTTAATTGGTCATTAAATACAAATTGATATTTTGTGTCTTGTTTGCTGTTTAACCCTAACCGGACCAAAAACTCAAAGACATAATAGGAGCAAAATACAAAAACTTGCATTTACCATAACCAGTTGGTTTCTATTAAATAATTTGCAATTAGTGTATTTTAAAAAACAAGTATAACCTAAAAAATCTAGACATTTCACTAAAATCATTATTAAAAAATACAATATACCACTGCTACCTAACAAATAATATGAGCAACCTAAACTATAAAAGTGAAATACCGAGTCATTAACTGTTAAAAACCTGCCATGTTTGTGCTGATAAAAAATGTACCAGCATGGGTTTGAAGATCCAAGAAAGACAAAAGTATACAAAATCAAAGTGAAAAAAATCATGATTAAAGAGTGGGGGGTGATGTTCGGTTGTGATGATCTATAGTCTGGCCCTTCTAAGCCTGAGCAGTGAGCCTATACTAAGTGAACCGTTAAGTCCTGGTGGTTTTCCTGCGTTCAGCTTGAGCTGCCAGATTAATTCCCTGAACTAACTCAAGTGTAGATTCCCAATCCCCCCCTCTAATATGGGGGTTAAGCTGTTCAAGCACCATGAAGGACAGTTTGAAATTAGGGCATTCAAGAGAGTGCTTGTAAAAGGCATTACTTTCCTTTTTGTTGTCAATTTCATATGCGTGTTCATATAGCCTCTTCCTAAATTCACGCTCTGTTTAGAACATAGTCCAATATAGACAACACCTTTACTGGCACAGGAAAAATGCCCAATAGGTTTAATGTTGGTATGACGTGCCCTTAAGTACATGTGATTGTCGTTTATAACTAAGGAGCACTGTTTACAGGCACCACATCTGTAAGTACCTTTAACCTTGCCATGTTCCCCAGTTCTAACATTGTGCCTTTTCTCAAAAATAGCCTTTAAATTCTGCCCTCTTTTTCTGACAAAACTAGGCTTGTTCGATATACTCTGTTTAAACTCTTCATTGTTTTGGAACACAAACCAAAATTTTTTGATTGTGTTTTCAATCTGAAATGAGTCATTTGAAAATGTGTAAACAAAATTTTCACCTTTGATAGTAGAATGGGTGCGTGTGTCCCTGGTTTGAGAAAGGTTAATTTCTGCCAAACCTAGTAAAGGGGGGTATAAAGAGTTCCTCTTTGCCAAGACCTCATTGGTAATGGACTCTAAGTTCACCAGGGTAGGCCCTTTCCATGAACATTTGGTGAAGGGTTTCAACCTCTTTCAAAAACTCTTCCAAACTACTACACATTCTCGAGGCTCTGATCAATTGCCCCTTGAGAATGCCTTTCTTTTGATGGAAAGGATGTTGACTTTCAAAATGTAGTAGAGAGTTTGAGAAAGTCGGTTTCCTGAAGACCTTTGAGTGTAATTCCCCAGTGTTCCCATCGTTAAAGATGGTTACATCCAAATAATGAAGTTCATTTACACTGATGTTGTGAGTGAAACTAAGAAAATTGGTTGTTGAATTAATGTACTGTAGAAATTCTGTCAGTTGTTCCTTAGTGCCATTCCATATAAGGCAAATATCATCCAAATATCTACAGTAAAAAATAAGGTGTTGGCCCCAATTTGTTTGAAAAATATATGTCTGTTCCCACCTGTGTAGTACAATATTTGCGTAGATGGTGGCGCAAGAAGCGCCCATCGCTACACCTTTGAGCTGCTTAAACAGTTCACCGTTAAACAACATGAAATTGTTCTCCAAAACTACACTCATCATCTCGGTAATTAGATTAACGAAGTTGTTACTTAAGTTGGTTTCTAACCTAAGAAAATCTAAAAACCATTCTAAGCCAGTGGTGTGTGGGATGCTAGGAAAAAGATCCTTCACATCCACAGTTACCATTAATGTTGAAGCATTACATTTGTCTCTAGGAAAAATTTTTAAAAATTCCCAGGAGTCTCTACAAACATTAGTCAGGGCAGAAATATGTTTTTTCATGATATAGTCAATAAATTTGGCTATTGGTTCTGTTCCACCTGCACCTGATACAATAGGCCTGAACAGTACAGGGTCAATACCCTTGTGTATTTTAGGTATCCCAAAGATGACAGGAGTTTTGGGTTTGTTCACTTTAAGGAAGTTGAATAATTTCTCATTAATGAAACCTTGCATTAGATAATCATAGAGGGTGTAGTTAATTTTTGCTATGGCAATATTGTGCTCATTACGAGAAGTTAGCTCGTATTGGCTTACGTCATGTAACAAATTATGCATGTGTGATTCATAGTTAGAATCATACATGAGCACAATACCACCCCCTTTGTCCGGCTTCATTACCCTAATACCTTCCTTCCTTAACTTGGTGATGAATTTCAGCTCGTTGGTGCTCATGTTAGCCTGGTTGGGTCCAGTGTGTTCGATATGGCGTAGTTCATTTTCAACTAATTCTTCATATAACCTAATGAGTGGATGCATGGGAGGATTAAAAATACTTTTCCTCTGCAAGCTCTGGGTTTGCTCTTCCTTTCCTTTGAAAAAGTGCCTCAGGTTTAAACCCCTGGTAAATAACTTAAGTTCCACTAACAGGTTGGCCAAATCTAGATTTCTGGTTGGCACAAAGTGAAGCCCTTTAGTAAAAATGTTGAAGGCTGTAAAGTCTACCTCAATGTCAGTGTAATTGTAAATAGTAAAATTATCAATTTTAAACAATTTGCAGTTAGACATTTCTGTGACTGTAATTTTACTTTGATGTAAAATACCTTCAACTGACTTAGAGTCCAAATTAGTTGTTGGCAAGAACTGTGTGGGTGGGTTTAACCCACTATCTAGTTGTAATTCCACCTCCCCCCTGTTCTCTGCTGCTTGTACCCAAAAGCCCCCGGTCTCCCGGGGCGTTGAGGTAAATCCTGATTTCTTTGCCTTCTGTCTTTCTCAGCTAGCCGCTCGCTTCTGCGAGGGAGTTCATTGAAATTTTTGTGGAAAACATCATCCCCCCCATTGTCTGCTACACTAAAAGTTCTTGCATTGTATGGGGATTTGTTATGGCATGGGTATGCCAAACCGTCCCTATATTCATGCAGGTCTCTATCCAACTTCCTAATTTTTCTGTTTGTTATTTTTAAGCAAAACTGATCAACTTCATTAAACAGTTTATCATAGTCATGCTTAATCATATCAAAATTAGAGTCAGAGGTAACAGTTTGATGCAAAATTTCCAAATCTTCCGTAACAATGTTAGCTTTGTTCTCATATTCAGCAATCATAACTTGTAGTACCTCTAAACCTGCCCTGTCAAATATCTCACAAAGCTGGTTATAGTGAACTGAGCCATGCTTAACAAAGTTTGGAAATTTAAACAACCGTAATCCCTTTGGTACACATTTTACCCTGACACATTCTCGCAAGTAATCTAGTTCACATTGGTTGCTTCTTAAACTGTACAATTTATTTTTAAAGTCGTCAAAGTCCGCCTCAATTGGAGCAGGACTAGAAGAATTGACAGTACCTTTTTGAAACCGGAAAGGTTGGTTTGCCCAAGAAGCAAAATTAAATTCCTTGGGCTCGTCTCTGCTACGCTTATGATGCGGAGCATTGATGTTTCTCTGAGTAACAGAAGTTCCGTCCAATGAGTCACCCTGCGGTTCAGCTTGAAGTTCCAAAGCTGCCTTTGTTCGGCTGTGATTTGCCCTTAAACTTTTGGAGCTTTCACCATTCTGTTCATTACCAGTACAAACGCTGGAGATAGTTTTTTCTTGTTGGCCGTTGATAAAACCTTTTAGTTCGGCTAACATGTTGAAAAGCTGATTAAATTCAGCTCTAGTAACCGGACCGTCGTTGTCAGTGTTGTGCAACAAATTAGGTGTATTAGCTGGATTGAACGCCTCTTTCACAAAGAGAAGGTCCTGAAGCAGCTTTTCTTTGCACTTTGCCTGAATGAGGCAGTCGTCCAGGTAAGGGTAAATCTGTATACTTTGTCTGTAGAATGCTATGGCCGGGGCCAATCATTTGGTGAATACTCTGGGAGCAGTAGATAAGCCAAAGGGCAGCACAGAGAACTAAAAGCATTGCGAGCCTGCTCTAAAGCGTATTTTCTGCACGATTCCCTGATGGGGATGTGGAGGTAGGCATTTTTTAGGCTTAGGGTCACTAGCCAATATCTACGCAGGCCTCTACAGAGACCCTTTCAGAGTCTGGTATACCGCAGAAATCTTAGTCTTTTGAGCCTTTGACTGTCCCTGCCTCGGTTGGGTCCTGAGCAGCGACGCAGGCATCGGCTTCCGAGGAGGCCTTTCGCACTACCGAATCTAGACAAAAACCGACGTCTTCAGATCAGACTACCATTTCTCAAACTGAAATTCTCTCAGACCTAGCAGCCAGGCAACTCCTGGGAAATCTGCTTCTAGTCGCCATCTTTTCACTGCTCCCCCATCCCAAGCTCAAATGCGTAAAATGGCGGAGGATCACATCTCCCTTATCTGGAATACTCGGGCCACTATTTCTAAAAGAAAGTCACTCTTCTCCAGAAATTTACAGAACAGAATTCTGAGGAATCTGACTACTCAGTTTTTGAACAGTACCCCTTAACTGCTTATGAGGATTCAGATGCAGAGAAATCCATCCCTCCTGCCTCCCCTTCAGAGGATCTTCCTTTGGGGAAACCCTTCACTCCTTCAGGCAACATATCCAATGGGAATCTCAGGACTTCCCAGTCTAAGAAAAGACTTAGAGTTTCTGGACCTGCCCCAGCACAGACCCCCTGGCCATCCCACCTATATTAGAAGTGGTGGAGGATTTCCATGAATCCAGCTTAGCCCCCGACTTCCTCCCTCCTGCTCCCAGTAAACCTGACAGGTACTACAGAGTACTGGATTCTCACAAATACTGGTACATAAATCCTGCTGCAGACACAGAGGTCATTACCTAATGGAGCTAAGACTAGTTCTGCCAAAAATCCTCTTCCTTCTGACAAGGACTCCAGAGCTCTGGACAGATGAGGTTAAAAAGTATACACCTCTGCAACCTTGGCTATCAGAGCACTGCTATGTTAAAATATCAATGACACTTTGGAACAATTAAAATAGAAGATTGCTAGCTGACTGTGCCACTTCAAAAGAGTTAGCAGATTGACTGCACTCTGCTTGCCAAGTGGCCAAGCACTCAGTATGGATATGACGCCCTAGAAGCCTCTAGCAGGACGGCAGCGACAGGATCTGCTATTAGGAGACATGCATGGCTTAACAAACAACCTCTCACTGATCATGTCAAGTCTAAACTTATTGATGCACCCCTAGAAAAGGAGTGCTTCTTTGGGGGAAAAAACAGAAGAGGTGCTTAAAAAGATGGAAGACAAAGCAAAATCTATGCAAACAGATTTTTCATGTTCAACCTCCCAGATTCAGCAGGAACTTTCCCTCTAAGCACTAGGGCTTCCTCCTGCACCTAGCAGACAGGGCCAAGATAAGGCCCACATTGGCAGACCATCTGGGCCCCTATCCAAGGGCCGGCAGAGAAGCAATGGACCACTTCTGCCTCTAAGGCAGGGAGTTCCAAGCCAGCCTTCTATGGCAAATGCTCATCATGACTCCCCCTCTGCCCTGGCCTTGACTAATGAAAAACTAGGAGAAAGGCTCTCCCTCTTCAAAGGCAATTGCCTTTCTGTAACAAAGGACCAATGGGTCTTAAAGATCATTTCTCAGGGATACAACTTCTATTTCAGTGAACTCCTGATTCCAAGAGGGCACCCAGACTTACCTCCAAATTAGTGGGCAGAGGCATTGAAACAGGTCCAAACTCACATATCCCAGGAAGCAGAATGTTCTTTAGTACCTATACTGAATAACTTTTGAACACCACGTTCCTGTGATGGATAGAAAATCCTTCCACATTGAACAAGTTACCCCTTCATGCTCTCACACCAAGGTCAAAGAAACTGCAGTCCGATTTAATTCCCTCCTTATTTGACCCAACACTGAATATAATACCCCTTTCTTATGTACCTCACTAAGCACTAAAACCAACTCGAGACCTCAATACTTCTTAACCAAAATTATCTCGGGTGTCATTACCCTTAGCTACTCTGCTAAACTAAATGTACCATCCCTCTACTCAGTGCTATATGAACTCCTGAGGGGCGGTCTTTACTTAGCCTTCCGTACTAATGAACCAGCACTCTCAACTAGAACCAGAGGTATACACCCACTGTAGAGACTTTATATCAACACCACCATGGAGAATGGAAGGTACCTACGCATCTGTATTCCCCATTTCTGGAATAAGCTGCTTTTATGTATCCAAGCACAGTGCTTCCCTACCAATCTTTAAAATCAGTGGGTAACTGGATGGGTGACAATTTTCAGGTATGTAGCAAAACTCTAATGGGGAATAGTCAGTCTCTCCTTAGTACTGGGAGATTAAGCTGAACTTCCTGATGGCCTTCTTGGTTTTAAGTTTATTAAGTTATGAACTGATATGTGCTGTGATGCATGTAGGCACCAATGCCCTGTCAAAGGAAACAAAGATGGTACCATGAAAGGCCAAGGAGAATGCAAACCTGAAATCTCAAGTAGTACTTTTGGAAATACTTTTGCCAACAGACAACACACTGAGGAAAAACAAAATTAGGGAGCATGATGAGTGGCTGAAGCGGTGGAGAAAAGAGAAAGGGCATGGGATTAGCAGGAAGACAAGAGAAAACAGAACAGAGACACCAAATGTATGCCAGAAACAGATTCCATCTTAGCCCAGAATGGACAGAAGTGCTTAATGCTAAACTGGAAAGTTTATGTATCAACAATCATACCTTTAAACTATGACACTTCCTCATCTCTTCAAAGTGGCAAAATGTGAAGGTAGGGATTCAGGCAGAATACAGTTGTGTAAATAAACTTACCATACCTGTAGATGTTCGAGTGATCACTGTTGCTGTACCTTTGGCTACATGGGTTAAACCTGCATAGGACATAATAGTTGTCCCACTTCCAAAGCTTTAGGGCCCCTTCCGCGCTCCCAGTCAGTCAAAGCTCAGCTGATTAAAGACAGGCTTGGGTGTCAAGCCCCTCAGATTTCACACCAACAGACAGGAGGTTCAACCCTGAAAGAACTATGCTAAAAACAAAACAAAAAATACATGTCTACACCCTGGCATAAACACATCATAAAGGAGAGGGTGCAGGAAGGTCGCAGCTACTGCAGCAGTGATCAAGCTAACATCTACTGTTATGGTAAGTTTACTTACACAACTGTTCTATATTCATCCGTGCTGCAGTAGCCTTACCATAGCTTACATTTGGGAAGTGGAAGGAGAAGACTTCCAGGAGTCCCTGATCCTAGCAAAGCATGAACAGGACTTCATGGTTACTGTTTTGCAAAAGTATGTAGAGAAGTGGGTTGGGAGGGTGGCCTAATGGTTATGGTGTTTGCCTTACAAACACAAGGTGCAGGGTTCAAGTCTCACAAGGGATAATTGGATAGGCTTTAAATGGCTTGCAAGGACAGTTAGCTTAATACTAATCTATGAATCTATGAACCTATGAGACCAAGTATCAGCTTCTAGAATACTTCTAAAAATCAAACCTTTTCCAAATTGCAATAACTGAAGCAAATGGCCTGGAACACTGGGCCCTGGGCCTACCTGGAATAGCTTTGCTGTGGCAAGTATAACACAATGTAATAGCCTTAGACAACCATTTGGAAATAATTTTTGACACAGGCTGTCCCTTTCTTTCCTTCACAAGAAATGAACACCAGATCCAAAGATCTGAAAGATTTATTTCTGTCAATACAGTAAACAAGTTGTCTGTGGATATCCAAGGTAAGAAGTATCCTTTCTCCCTCATTTTTAAGTTCAGTAAAGAAATGGGAAGATGGATAACTTGGCTTAAAAAATAAATTGATACAACTTTTAGTATAAAAGAATTAGTTCTCAAAGAAGCCCCTTCTCTGAGGATAGGGTTTACTCACCATAAGAGAGTGTTCAACTTTACCGATTGCTCTTACCTCTGCAAGAAGAGCATCTGTTTTCCATATTAAATATCTCAGGTCAGGCAGGTTAACAGATTCAAATGGAGAAAGTGCTAGCTTCTTTAACAGAAAATCAAAATCCCAAGGAGGAGCCACCAGTTTTCAAGGAGGCCTCCTATGCAAACCCCTTTCAAAAACATTGACATGAAAATGCAATGAAAGAGGAGGATCCATGGGCAGACATGTTGAAATGGCCAATAAATGAACCTTAATGGAGTAGTAAGAAAGGACATAGTATAGCAGCTCACACAAATAATGTAAAAACAGAGAACTAGGCCTGAATGGGTTCTGGTTATGCTGTTGGCACCAACTTAAACCTTTTCCATTTATTAATTTATGATTTTCTAGTAGCAGCCTTTTTTGTCACCATTACCTGCTGCACATCCTCAGTAAACATGTGCCTAAAGGGAATACCATCCAGGCAGTTAAATGAAGTTGATTGGGATCAGGGTGCACCAAACACCATGAATGAGTAGAGCCACCCTGAGAAAAAGCTTGTATTATTTTTACCTCTGGTAATTTCAAAAAGTAAGGAGAGTGACTGTTGCCTGGGCCAGAAGGGAGTCACAATGATCTTGTGGGATTCTTTCTAAATCTTCTAAGTACCATGGATATCAGCAAAAAGGGTGGAAAAGGACACAAACATTCCTTTCCAAAGATTACCTACATCTTCTAGGCCTTTTTACATTGCGTCCTGCAGCTGAACCTTGCCAGCTGATTGTTAAGAGAGAAGGCAGAGAGATCTACTTGAGGAAATCTCTGCAGATGGATAATTTTATGCCCCCAATCTAGCTTCCATTCATGAGGTCCGTCCTTGTCCTGTTCCACTTGTTTGTTACAAAAATTGCTCTGACAGAAGGTAGGATGCCTGTAGATTGTGCTTTAAAGCTATATATCAAGCTAACATGGCTAGTCAGCAAAGGGGGTGCGACTTTTCTCCTTGCTTGCTGATATACCACGATTGTGGTATTGTCTGTACAATGTTAAGAGGTCCCAGGGACCAAAGATAATTCCAAGAGTTGAGTTCCTTTGATCAGGGCAAGCATCTCATATCTATTGGCCTGTATCTGTCCTTGGAGACCCACACACCCTGCGCTTCTCTCTCTCTCCTGAAACTGCTTCCCAAGTAAAGTCCGAGGAGTCTGTGGTGACTGCTTTGAAACAAAAGAGAACCAGATTTAATATCTTCACCAAGTGGTTTCTCTTTTTACATATCTCAGCACTGGGATTTGAAAAGACAAAGGATGTTTGTGCCGAGACCAAAGAGACTTCAGATACCATTTTTTCATGTAGAGTCTTGCCAGAGGTATCATGAGAACCCAAGATGCCATGGCACCCAAAATCATAGATTTATTTTATCCTGTGAAAGGCTCTTTGAACTGAAGTATTTAGCTAACACCAAAGTCAAAAAAAGACTTCTGAATTTTCCCTTGGAATCTTAACTTGTTTAACAGCTCTCTCATCCAAGTGACATTCCCGATACTTGTATCTGCAAAGATAACCAAGTCATCTAAATATAAAAAATGTGGGTACCCTGCATCCTGGAATGAGCTACAGTTGGAGCTAGACACTTTGTGAATACTCTTGGTGCAGTGGATAGTAGGCAGAAAACTGATAATGTAATCTAGAAACCCAAATTTAAACACATGAAGTCTGCATGAACAGGCATGTATTAACACATAGATTTAAAAAATATTTATCATGAAAGTTCAATGAGGAAAAAAGAGGTAACTGGTTGTGAAGTAACAGCATTTTGAACTTGGGCACCATCACAGATGAGTTTAGGAAAGAAAGACCCAGAACTGGTGTCAAAGCATTTTCTCTCTCTGGCACTAAAACATCCCTGAATAAAAAACATGCCACACCTGGAAAGAACTGATTCCATCACTCCCTGGGCCAGCATATGTTGGACAGGTTGACAGTTTGGTCTGGTAGATGAGAAATTACCCCAACCACCTGTAACTTAACTGAATGATCTTCAGAACTCATTTGTCTAAAACTATCTGTTGCAAAAGAGAAGAGTGAAGATTCAGATTCTCTGGAAGGGAAATGGGCTATTAGGGTGTGTGCTGGGGTGAAAAGGTCCCTCAAACAGTCAGACTTGGACTGCCCTTGGTTTTGTGAGGTTCTGAATTCTTCTTGGAACCCCCTTGTCATTTCTTCTTAAATGCCTGTTCACCTGCATTTTGAAACTGTATTTTGTTTTTGTCAAAAGTGGATGAGCAGTTACAGTCCTTTGAAAGTCTGGAAAAGGAGGGCCGAACAATCTTGGAAAATTCCCGGTTATTAGCCTACCCCTTTCATTACATTTTATCATTTCTGCTGCAGCAGAACCAAAACCAATCTTTATCTGAAGGAAAATTTTAAATCTCATTTTTAACATCTAGGATGTTCTGACAAAAACAGCCAGGCTATCCTCAAAAAAGGTTCCAGTGGGCATAGCCCTGGAAGTATCAACCGTGTCATACACACTGCAAACAATGAGCATTGATGTGTGCAGCTTAAACTAAATTTAAAGCAGATTCTTCCTCAAGAAGAAACTGGAGACAAAACATTTCCACATACTTTGAGAATTATAACAAACCAACATCTTTGCCTAACAATTCAAAATTCTGAAAAAAAAAAAAAAAAAAAAAAAAAAAACAGTTGAAGCACATACTTTTCATCATAATTATCAACAATGTTCACATCTTTATCAGAAAGATAAGGACTGGAATTAAATAAATGTTTAGCAGCAGTAGGGATTAACTAAAGCTATAACTCAGTCTTGAATCAGAAATCTGTGGAGACAACCCTGTATTTGTCCCTTCACCTTCCTGCCCAGACTCAGAATCTTGAATCTCTTCAAGAAAAAAGGTATCCTTCTTTCTTTTACCAGAAACTGCCTTATAAAGAAGGATTAATAGCCTGATTTAATCTTTGAGCCAGACCCAGTAAACTTCTGTGTTAGGAAATTTGACAAGGAGTAGATACATGTTTTCCATTTCTTTTGGATAGGAAAAAAAGGGATAAATGTGCTATTAATGATGGCAGCAGTTTCCTCATGGATGGGCACAGCATTCTGATAAAACAAGGAAAAATTCCCTGTTCTCTCTTCCATGACTAGCAACAGTGGCTCTCCATTACCCACTGAGGGGACCCCAGCAGCCGCAGAGAATACGGCTAACCCTAAGTCCAGTGACGACAGGTGCTACATCAGGGGGATCTGGGTTTAAAGAGGAGTGGTCCGAGGTATAACTAAAAGCCACAGCAGTCTCACCAACCTGTGGCTGAGGCAATTTGCTAGCAGCCTGCCATGGTGGCGAAAGTTTTTTTCCTTAACTTTTTTTGTGGCTGGAACAGATGGTGGGACTGGCAGTTTGTTCCTTGGTCAAGTAGAAAATGGGGCATCTTTCAAAAGGAAAACAAGCAGCAAAAGCAGGTAAAATATAAAAGGCTATAAAAGTCATGTTTTTCCACATACACAGTACAAAAGTACTTTAAAACACTTTGTCAACCCCAGAAAGCTAAACAATTTCTGCAAATAAAAAATGGTTTTCAATTACAATTTTTAACAGAAGAAAAGATCAAAGTACAATACAGTCTAATGACAGTCCGTAAAAAGCAAACTCATGGCTTTAAAATAACTTTCATGAACAGGAACGTGTTAAACTTTGTTTTTTAAATGAAAGGTTTATCCCCCAAAGGGAAAGTACAGCTGTGTAAAATATTATCATAACAGTAGATGTTCTTGCCTTCATTGTTGCAGTATTCCTTACATATAGGATTCCCTCCCAAGGGTAGCCCAACATCCAGCCAGTACACCAGTCTGTTGTTGCTATAAAGTTAAGCCGAACATCACACTTATGGTCCTCACTTAGCGTAAGCCATAAAACTGACATCCGGATGCACCTTCCTCAGAAATTATTGCCCCAGTAAGAAAGCCAGCCTAAGGGAAACTATAAAGTAACCAGTGCATCCAGGAAAGAAAAGGTCCAGGGGGATGGAGGGAGGGAGGAAATAAACAGTGCAACAGGCAGCAAAACTTGGGTGAAGGAAGCAAATTAAATTGCTTGTCAAATTAAATGGATAAGTAGCACAGCATTTGTACAAGTTACAATCTTCAGGTACCCTATAAAATGTATCAAGCTTTTTAGGAGGAAGAGAATCAAAAACCTTAGAGGCATTGGAAAAAACATCCAACAAAGCAGCTAAAACTGGAAGAACAGAAGGTTTTGGACATTCCATCTGCAACAACTCATCATCTTTTATGAATATCAGAAACCCGAGCACAGTCCCATTTAAAAGATTCCATCATCCTGGTCACTGTACCCCCAAATTAAATGTCTTCAAAGGGAGTATTACGGCCAGGAGATTCCTCTTCCACTGATCCACAATCCAAAGGGGAAGGAATTTGTGAATAATAATCAAATGATTCCTCATCAGAATCCAAGTCTTCCTCAGAGGAATCCTGTTCCCTGGGCCTTTTTTTGTGGAGAAGAGGACCAAGGAGGGGTAGGAGTAGAAACCCCTTGAGGAGGCTTCAAGGCCAGCAAAGCATTAGACAATCCTGAGGAAAGGCCTGCTACTCAACTCTGTGGATCCCTAGGAGCAGGAAAAACATGCTTAGTTTCTTTGTTTCTTCTTCAAAGGGACATCTGCCCTATAAATCTTAGAAGGCTTTGACGCAGGTCAACATTCAATGACCATAGTAGAAACTTCTTCCCCAACTAAAATCTGAGGAACACGCCTAGACCCCTTAAAGATATTCAGCTGTGGTTCCCCCTGAATGCCCGAAAGAGATGCCTGAATAGCCTCATCGAATGTGCTGGCATCGGATCCACACCGGCCCCTAACCAGGTCTCGGAAGAAAAATCCAACAAGGGCAGGCCTCTGGGTTCTCAATGACCTTGGGAGAGACATCTGATGGAAGCTGGACAGCAGAAGTTTCAGTCGTAAATGTTTTCACCTTCTTCCCTAATGGCTGACCCTCAAGGCGGGAAAGTTCCTTCCATTGTCTCTTTAGCAAGAGCCTTAAGTCCTTGATTCTCAAAACGCAAGGAAAGAAAGCATACTGCGAAGAGTTATAGGAATGAAGGCCTGACAAACAGCACTGGAGGTATGGTGAGAAGCTCCTAAACAAAATAAGCCTTTACTGCGGCGATCTTTATATGGAATCTGTCGCCCACAATGGCATTTACCCTTCCTGGATGATATTAACCTCTAGAGTAACAAAGTCAAGAAAAAACAAAACCTCAACAAGGTACTTATCTGCAATAACTGACTTCAGCAAGAAGATGTAGGCGATTAACTTGAGAACGACAATGCCTTCACACTGTCAACAAAAGACGCAGGTGTTCAAACAAATGAACAAAGGCCACGTTCGGACTGGTGGCAAAGTAGTTCGGAGGAAGGTACATCCGGACATCACTTATGACCTACGCTATGTGAGAAGCTTGTGTGTGATGTTCAACATATCATTAAAAAATGAAAGATTTTGGTATACTGGCCAGCTGTCCATCTACCCTCGGCAGGGAATCCCATACAGATCAGTCATAGATAGATTCGTAATAGGCTAACTGCCATTGTGGGCCATTTTAAGCCTAACCAATTAGCCCGCGTGAGAATCAAACCCTGCACCTTCTATCTGTAAGGTAAACACCTTAACCATTATGCCAACCTCCTACCCTAAATAGGGTGGGAGGTTGGCATAATGAGGAATATTGCAACAGTGAACATAAGGAAATCTTATATGCCCAGAAAAAAACAGCAAACTTGATCCTCAAAAGCCTTGGGAAGAGTATACTATTTGGGGGCTGAAAAGCTCTGATAGATTTGGTACTCACATCTGTCTTAATATTCAGTTTTGCTGGAGCTGACTGATTGTCTGGGTGCTTGAAAGTTGCCTTGAAGAATTGGAAACTGTCCACTTGTTAATATTGTATGCAAGATATAACCCATATAGCTAAGACTACTGCAACAGTGATCAATATGATGAACACAGGAGGTGGGAAGGATACAGAACATTAGCAGATGAACAAAAAAAGGCTGACCAAGACATGGCTGAGGAATATTACTTTTAAACTTCTAGCATCTTAGGCAGGAAGTTGGGGGGGGGGGGCACTGGAAGTGATGCAGAAGGAGAAGTGGACATTAATATCACAGAAATGTGGAGTACAGGTAATTGAGGAGGTGTGACAAGGGGATGTCTCAGAACACATTGTTCAGAAAAAGGAAAGGAAACGGGAACAGAAGTAGAACAGCAATCACAGATGTGAAGTTAGAGTAGGAAAAAAAAATACCCCATGAAGAGGGCAAGGGGCCAAGTAGTCAAAACCTAGTTTGAACTGCCAGGTATTTAAGGTAGGAGAAAGGAAAAAAAAGAAAGGGAGGATCAATAAAGTATCACATTTCCCAGCCTAATCAGTGGAGGAGGGGGAGGATGACATATGGAAAGATTGAGTAAAGGAAAGAGATTAGCAGAAAAGGGGTAATCCTCACAGGGAAATCAGAATCTTCGAACAGATGCAAAGTTGCAAATTCCAATCTGAGGAACAGTGGGGGAGATGACACTTACCTTGGAAAAATCCTCAATGATTCTGTTAGTATGCCATATATTTTACGAAGAACACCAAAGCTAGATGGCAAAAATCTGGACAGTTGAAAGATGCCAATCATCCTTAACAGAAAGGAAAGAAAGGGAGGGCGCAAGAAGGAGGTAGACCATGTACAATGTTGGGATTAACTAGTCCCTCAATCAAAAGTACTTCTCCACAAAGAACTCACCAAATAGACTACTACAGTAAGTGATCATGTGAGAATCAATAGCAGCACAAATGGAAGGTAAAACACTACAGAATGGACAGATTGTTAAAGGCACGTAGTAAACAGAAAAGAGGTCTCTGCTCACCAACAGAACACATTCTAGACAATGCAATCATGATGAAGTAAATCAATCACATATTTCAATACCATTCACACTCAATTAAAGCAGTATACTAGTGTCTAAATTGTACGCAAGTTTTTTTCTCTTTTCCTGGACTGAGGAATATCACAGCCTTCATATACACAATTAAAATGTGTGAAAGTTTTATTTTTTCAGATTGTCTACATAAACATAACTATTATCTCACCAAGATAATTAATGCATTTTAGAGAACATTAATTATTAACCTTTTTGACAACTGATGGCTGTCCAGATGGTTCAAGACAGATATGTAAAAATACTTAACACAATGCTAAATCAATAAAGGTTCACCGCAGTCCGAGTTTACTTGCTTTCCGATCTGCCTTGGACTTGCTGTTTTCTCCAAGCTGTCCCTTTTCCCTGTGAAGGTGAACACAGAGCTCATGCCTATAATAAACTGCTTTATGTGGCATGATATTCCATATAAACCCAAGGGTAGTTTGTACTCTCTCCTTTGAGATTCAAGATTTCATGCAGAAAGTCTGTTTGCACTACACAGAGAGCCAATGTGTGTGTGAAATCATTCTGCAACACAAACTTTACATTTACTAATGTTGTCAAAGTGTACAATAAATTTTTCATTAAAGAAGGTGGGAGGAAAGATATACCATGGCAACAATCTTTTAAATGACATCACCCAGTGTTACTCTTAAAATACTAAAGTTATCCTTGAGAGACGCATGGTTGCGGGACATCCTACAGCACAGCTATGCAAAACATCTGTCTGGATTTCAGACTTGAATTTATAGTCTTTTCTTAAGTGTAGAAAGCAGTTAATGTGCCAGCTTTTTAAAGTATCTTGTACAGACACATTCCCAAAGTATTCTGCTGAAGTAGATACTGTCCTACTGACATTTCTTGTACATTTTTTGTACTGGTCATATAAAAAAACAATACAGTGGGCCAGCCACTTGAATAAGGTTAGCTTGGTTATTAGCAATTATTCAATTCCTTTTGTTGAAGGAAAAAAGTTTGATCTGTTTCCTGAAGGACTAAGCTTTCCAGGTGTAATTATCCTAGTTGCCTGTGGACATTCAGTGCATACAAAAGAGGCTTCCAATTTTTTTCTAAGGTGCCCCACCCCACACACTTCTCTGCTTACCCATCATCAAGCCTCCCCAGTCAGACTCAAGCCCATTCATTCCTTAAAGGTGAGGTGTCCACAGATGCACAAGAATGAGAGCTGTCAGGAGAAAGCGTCACTCAGGCAGACGGTGCAGAGTTGGGAATGACAGCATTTGAATGTGTGGGTTCCTAATCCCACCCCTAGGTGGGGGGGGGGAGCCAATTGCTCCACCATAGGGACTCAACCCACCACCCACCCGCCGTGTCTGCAGGCTCCCTATGTTTTCACTAATGAGTACTATCATCAGATGGTTTGATGAGTTATAAGTTCTCCCCCTGGAAGTCAATGGCAAAGTTACCCCTCCTCTGAGGGACTGTGGTTGTGCAAGTCTTGCTCTGCCCTACCTTTAGAACAGGCAAACCCGTTTCTCCTCCTCTGCAGCACCATCAAATGACTCTGATCAAACTCAGGTCACCTGATCCATAGTAAGGGCTTTATCGGTGCCACAGATGTTATCCAGTAGATGCCTTCATATTTTTTTTAATCTCTCACTTATTACAATTCTGTATTATTTGCACTGTAACAAGTGCAGTTTGCTTCCAAACTGGCATAATAGTTGAGGTCTTTGATTTAACGTAAAAGATTTGATCCGGATTTCGGTAAAAGGTTTGATCCAGACCTCTGGCCATCGCCTGCTTGGAGTTTGCATGTTCTCCCTGCATTTTGTAGGGCCTTTCCACCTTCTAAAAACATGCTGTTTCCATCTCAAACTCACCAATGAATGCAGCTGTTGGCAGCTGCACAGACTACAAGGCCTATAAAAGTTGTACAGAAAAAGCACTCTTGGCAACTACTGTAGTACACAGAATCCTCAAGCTAGGAGAACACAAATCATAGGCTGTGCCATTGGCAGGCTAGCCACCAGATGTGTAAAATACTTCTCTAGATCATTAAGTCAGATTGACTAATGCTGACTAATGTTGCAAGATGGGTATGGGTATTTGCTGGTGATAACCAGGTTGAGGACCCGGCCTACTCCGACCTACGTCAGCAACCCATGCTAATGGTGGGAGGGGTGTTTCTGCCCCTATTGGCCAGTGTGTGCCCACCATAAAGTCCAGCAGCCCTTGGTCAATAAGCTACTAGCTGGCTGGTATCCAATTGTTACCTGGGATAGCTCTTTGGAGTAAAAGCTGGACGTAAAAAACAATCAACCTGCCAAACATGAACCAAGAATTGCTACACTCAGTATAGGTTCACCGACAGGAACCAGCTTGAAAGTGGATGACATGATAGTGTGGAAAGGGCTGGACATCCTATGTATTCATGAGACAAGATAGAAGGGCAGTGCAGCAAATGCACTTTGGAGGACAGGCTAGGCTAGAAGGGGTATAGGAATTGTGGTGAGACAGACGTTAGAAGACAGTGAGGGATATAATCAAAATTAGTGAGACTTATGGCATTCAGACTCCAGTGTAATTATAAGGCAGTATTCATAATCTCAGCCTAGGACCCAAAGCAGAGTTGTGATAATGAACAAATGAGTGCATTCATACAGCAGTAGCAGGAGATGCTAGACAAAGCAGAACATGAATCAGTGTTGATAATGGGTGACTTGAATGCACATATCAGGAAAGAGAAAACAGGATATGAAAACTGCCTGGGTCCAAATGCATGGGGGAAACAGGAATAAAGGAAAGGCCACTCTAGACTTCTGTCTGGCAAATGGCTTAACAGTAGCCAACATATAGTTCAGAAAGAGATGGTCCAGATCACATACAAGAGTAGTCAACATGCAACTCGGGTAGACTTCCTCCTAGTAAGGAAAAAGCAATGGAATAGGATCAGTGATTGCAAAATCATCCCCAGCGAAACAGATGGCCCACAGCATAAACCACTGGTTGCCACATTCAGCTGCAAGCAATTGTCAGAGAAGGCTCTAAGGTCAGACACCAGGCTGAAGACATGGAAGCTGACTGCAGAGAAAGTACAATAGTTCAAGAAATTACTCAGGGCTCTAGCACCCCATGAAAAGGAGGAAATGGGTGGAATTCAAGAATGGCAATGCCTCAAAATAGCAAGTGTAAAGACTACAGAACAGATATATGGCTGAGCCAGGTATGGAAATAAGGTACTTAACGAAAGTTTGTGGTGGAATGCAGAAATTTCAGGAAGTCATCAAAAGATAGTGGTGCAGGAAAAAAATGGGAGATACAAAAGACAGACCAGGCTAACAAAGAAGCTAAAAAGGGAGTTGCAATTAAACAGGTCATCAGAGGCACTCTAACAGCTTCTGCAAAGTGACTCAGTAGGTGGCACAAAAAAGTACAGTTTTGTACCTACCTAAATGTAGATGTTAAGAGTGTTCACACTGCTGCAGTCATCACACTTGGGTTATCCTGCCGTCAGGCGGTCCTGCAGTCTGCCAGAGTTCCAAAGTCTTGGTCTGGCGTCAGTTGAGGTCACTTCTTCCCCGACGTCAGTACGACAGGGGTATAAAAGAGGCAGCAGATGCCATTTTCTTCAGTTTTTCTTGCCCCGGATGTCAGGTGCCCCCAATAGGATGGCAATACATAATCCTAAGTAAAATACACGAGTAGGGAATAGCTACAGCTGTTAGTAAATACACCATATAGAAATGCATCATATACATTGTATAAAAAGGGAGGTATAGATAAAACCCAGGTAAGAAGACGGGATGGTGGGAGGGTAACCTGGACTGCAGCAGTGTGAACACAAACATCTACATTTATGGTAGGTACAAAATTGTACTATGTTCATAGTGTTACACTGCAGTCATCACACTTGGGTTGAATCCCAAAGCCAAGGCTGGGTGGTTGGTACTAAACAGGGTTTGGAGAAGCTAGAAGGCCCTGCAGAACTGCAGTGGCAAAGCCAGCTCTGTTTTTTTGAGTATAGAGGCAAGTGGTAGTGCTTGGTAAAGGTGTGCACTGAACTCCAAGTTGCAGCCTCTAGAATATCCTTGGTTGGTACCCCTCTGAGGAAGGCTGCTGATATTGCTGTAGCCCTGGTGGAATGGGGCCTAATGTTACCAGGTACAGATTTCCCATGGTGGGTGAAACAGAAACGGATACAATGTCCTATCCATTTTGAAATGGTCTGTTTGGAGATGGCTTTTCCTTGTGATCCTGCAGCATAGGCTACAAAGAGTTGGTCAGATTTTCTGAAAACCTTAAGTTTTATCCAAGTAGAAACGTGAATGTCCAAGGAGTGTAGGAGCCTTTCCCCTTTATTCTGGGGGTTTGGATAGAAGGTGGGTAAATGAATGGTTTTGGTTTAAAGCCACACTGGATACCACATTTGGAATAAAGGAAGGGTTAGTTCGTAAGGAGACTGTCTTGATGAAAAATGATGAAAGGCTCCTCTGCCATTAGGGCCTGCAGCTCTGAGACTCTGCATGCTGATATTATTGCTAGCAGCAGGGCAGTTTTCCAGGATAAAAATTGCATATCAGCTGAATAAGCTGGTTCGAAGGGTGGCAGCGTTAGTTTTTCCAAAACAAAATTGAGGTCCCAAGTTGGTGTTGGTGCTCTCCGGGGCAGTTTTATGTTTTTATCCCCCCTGAGGTACTGTCTTAGTAATGGATGTGAAAATATAGGAGGATCTGTGTTGGAATGA
Organism: Protopterus annectens; assembly: GCF_019279795.1. Classification (NCBI taxonomy): domain Eukaryota; kingdom Metazoa; phylum Chordata; order Ceratodontiformes; family Protopteridae; genus Protopterus; species Protopterus annectens. The sequence continues at coordinate 951,722,553 of NC_056734.1, read as the reverse complement.
GCTGAAATAACTGAAGCGTGGATCTTAATAGATGAAAAAGAAAGGCCTTTGTGCAACATCTCAGTTAAATATTGCAGAATCTGAGGAATATTTGGGACTGGAGAATTCTGGCCTTTAGCCTGGTTCCAGGCGCAAAATTGTTTCCATTTGTCTGAGTAGGTTTTCCTGGTGCTGGGTCTCCTGGCTTCCAGAATGACAGCCATAACAGCTTTAGAGAGAGGTGTTGACTGATTGTTTAGGTAATCTGCCATGCAGCCAGATTTAATGTCTTGAGCTGGCTGTGTAGAATCGGATTGCTTTGCTGAGTCAGCAGGTGAGGTATTTGAGGTAAAATCCATGGAGGTCCTTGAGCCATGTTCCTTAACACTAGATACCAGTGCTGGCATGGCCATTCTGGGGCAATGAGTATCATTTGTGGTCTCATGAATCTGGCTTTCAGGAGCACCTTTGTCAGAAGGGGCAGTGGCGGAAAGGCATACACTGTCAATGTTTTCCAGCTGAATGATAGGGCGTCCACTTTCCAAGCTTGTGTGTGGTATGTCCTTGCGCAAAATTTTCGTAGTTGGTAGCTTTGGGGGGGAGGCAAACGGTTGTCTGGCCTGCCCCATTTTTGAGTTATTGTGAATACTTGTGGATCTAGTTTCCACTCGTGAGGATCCACAATATTTCTGCTTAGTTCATGTGCCAATGTATTTTCTTTTCCTGGCAGAAATTGTGCTTGTAGTTGAACTTGGTAGGTCAATGCTGTGTTCCACAAGGTCATTACTGGTCTGCATAAGGGGTAGGAATGTGTGCCCCCTTGTTTGTTTATGTACATCACTGTGGTGGTGTCAGTCTTTATTAGTAGTTGCCCTAGATGTAGTAGGTCCTTGAAAGCTGTTAGGGCATTTTGTACAGCTAGCATCTCTTTTTGATTGATGTGGAGGAGATGCATTTGATCTGCAGACCATTTGCCCTGAATACACTGTCCTGCCATGTGTGCTCTCCAGGTGTAATCCGACGCATCTGTTGTAATTGATTGCCTGGCTGTGGGTAAAGTGAAAGGCTGACCCTTGTTGAGGTGACATGCCTGAGCCCACCATAGAAATTCCTGTTGAAGGCAGGGAATGAGTGGTATTGTTTCCAAGCTGTGGCTGTGTTGAGTCCATACGCTTTTCAGGTACCACTGTAGTTTCCTCATATGCAGTTTGGCATATGGTATTAGTGGTATGCAAGATGCCAGGAATCCCAAGGCCTGCAGAATTTTTCTTGCAGGAAGTTGGGTCTTTGTTGCCATAATTTTGAAGTACTGAGTCAGTTGCCTTTTCCTGTCTGGCGTGAGATAAGCCATCTGGGCCATTGTATTTAAGCTGGCACCCAAGAATATTATGTCTTGTGAGGGTACTAGTTTTTAATTCTTTTCGTTTACTGTGTACCCTAGGCAACTTAGTTTTTTTTTACAACTGCCAGATGTTTTAAAAGAGTGTCCTTGCTTTCTGCTTGAATAAGGCAGTCGTCCAGGTAAGGATATACTTGAATTCCTCTTTGTCTGCAGTATGCAATTACTGGTGCCAGGCATTTTGTGAATACTCTAGGTGCAGTAGGTAAGCCAAAGGGCAGTGCAGAGAATTGGTAATGAGTTGAACCTGCTATAAATCTGAGGTATCTTCTGTAATTATCTGATAGGGACATGCAGGTATGCCTCCTTGAGGTCCAGCGTTACTAGCCAAGCCTTCTTGCCCGGCATAGGAAGAAGTTGCTGTAGTGTGAGCATCTTGAATTTGGGTACTTCTAAGTATGTGTTTAGGATTAAGAGGTCCAGAATGGGTCTCCAGGCTTTGTCCTTTCGGGGAACCAGAAAGAGTAGAGTAGAATCCTTGTCCTTGCTCCTGTGCAGGGACTTACTGAATGGCTCTCATGTCCATGAGTGCTGTAATTTGTCTTTGAGCCTCTGCCCATTGATTTGGTGGCAGGTTTGGCATTCCTTTTATCCTTGGTAAAGTGTGGAAGTGGAACCTGTATCCTTGAGATGCAATATTTAGGACCCATTTGTCTTTTATGATGATGTGCCAATTGTCTGCAAAAAGTGCAAGTTTTCTTCCCAAGGGAGCTGCCAAGACGGATTTGTTTGGCAGTCTGAGGGGTAAGTCATTGTGATAGTCTTCTGAAGGTATGAGACCTGTCTTCTCCTTTCTGCGCTGTGGACCCCCATTGTCGAGGCTTGTAAGAGCCTTGTGGCTGACCTCTACCCCTACGGCGTCTGTATTTACCCCTCTGTGGTCTGTCCGAAGCTGGAAAGGACCAGTTTTTGGTTGGCCAATTTCTGTTGAAACGAGGGGGTTGAACCTGTAAAAAAAATCCTTAACCGTTTGCACAGATTTTGCTTTATCCGCCATTTTCTTTAAAAACTTTTCTGCTTTCACACCAAATAAAACATCCTGCTGTAAAGGTGCATCCAATAATTTTGCTTTAACATGATCATGTAAAGATTGCTCTTTTAACCAAGCATGCCTACGAATGACAGACCCTGTTACTGCTGCTCTACAAGAAGCTTCCAATGAGTCAAAACCACATTGCAAAGTATGTTTTCCCACTTGTTCTGCTGCATGCAACAAATCTTGCATTTCCTTGTAATCAGGCTGCTCTGTATATGTGTGATCATTTTTTGTTTTGAGACATCAAATATTGTTGATATTTCAGCATGTGAAACTGGCAATTTAAGGCCCTCATAGCTAGAGTAGCTGAGGTATATACTTTCTTTCTCCATATGTCTAGTGGTCTAGAATCCCTTTCAGATGGCACAGGATTTTTAGCAATAGAGGCCTTCACCCCCCCCCCCCCTTGGGACCCTGGGAAATGGTTTCTGGGTCAGCAACAAGGCTTTTATATAGGAATTTGTGGGAGTCAGGGACTCTGTAGTATCTGTCTGGTTTGACTGGTGCAGAAGGTAAAGAATCTGGCTTAAGGCTAGATTCTGAGTAAACATCATCCACAATGTCTAAAACAGGTGGAATAGCAAGGGGTCTGTGCTGGGGTAGTAAAAGGAACTCTGAGCCTTTTCTTGGAATCAGAGAAATCCTGGCCTTCCCAGTGGAAGTGTTCCCTCATAGTATGTAAAGTTTCCCCAAAGGATAAATCTTCGGGGAGAGATGCTGAAGGAATAGACTCCTCAGCATCAGAGTCTTCATAAGGGGGAAAGGAGTATTCCTGCTCCTCAGAAGAATCTGAGGAAATAGAAATCTGGTCAGGGGAGGCGTAGTCCTCCTCCTGTCTAGGCCTTTTGTCAGGAGGGGGATGAGAATCCCTGATTAGGGTAATTAAGTCTTCAGCCATCTTAAGCATCTGTTTCTTAGGCATGGGGCCTTGTACTGGAGACTGCTGTACAGGCTTCCTTACTTTTAAAGGAGTTTTCAGCTTAGTATAGGATTTTATAGTAAGTGTAGTCCGTCTGAAGACACCTTCAGCAAGTGAAGGCCTTTTCACTACACCGGAATCACCCTCAGCCATAGATACGGAAGGGCCTAAAGATAAAGGCTCTGGAGGCCAAGTAATCTCCGCTTGGGACTCTGATGCAGCCTGGGGTTCTAAATAAGCGGTCATCAGGGGCTGCATTGGCGCCTCACTGAAAACCGGGGAACCGGCAACTCGCCTAGCAGTGGCCTCGGAGTCTGGTTTGGATCTCGGCTGCCTGTCCTTATCTTTGCGTTTTTTATGCATCCTGGTAGTCTGTTGTTCCGACGCCATGGTATAGTTAAATTTTCTACCAAAATAATGTTGGGCGAAATCAAACCGATGTTTAATAGTCGGTTTGTTAAACCTAGCAAAAAAACGACAACCAGTGACGTCATGGTCTGGGCCTAGGCAAGGAATACAATATGAATGAAAATCCTTGAGGTATTTGCTTTCCACAAGAAATGCAATTATTCACTTTCTGACATCGGTCTGAGGCAAGAAAAGGTTCCCCAATGGGGTACTTAGCTTTATTGAAGACTTCGGTCTGAATTTCTATGTGAAAATCTCAGAAGTCGAGCGGCACTTGCGAACTGCTACTGCTTCGGGCACCGCGTGGCAAGAAAGACTGGAGAAAATGGCATCAGCTGCCTCTTTTAAACCCCCTGTCACACTGACGTCAGGGAAGAAGCGACCGCAACAGACGCCGGACCAAGACTTTGGAACTCAGGCCAACTGCGGGACCGCCTGACTGTAGGATAACACAAGCGTGATGACTGCAGCAGTGTAACACGAACATCTAAACCAGGTGGCAAGACAAAAACAAAGATAATGAAGACAGTCAGATACCCTTCATAAGGGATGCCAGCAACAACTTGCTCAGTCCACAGGACATCAAAGGCAGATATAGGAGAACTTCCATCAGCTTCAAAATGAAAAACACCCCACAGAAGCTGTACTGCCCCACACACAGACTACAATGAGAGAAGAGGAGCCCACCACCCTAGAAAACGAATGAATAGCACTAAGGGAAGTCAGGGAAAGCAGCAGGCTCAGATGAGGTCACAGCAGATACGATAAAGATGCTGGGAGAAATGGGGGAGAAATGGCTACTGCAGGTACTCATAGCAGTATGGAGTGAAAGGCATATCCAAGATGACTGGAGAATAAGCATACTCATGCCAGTGTAAAAACAAAGTGGACATCCGCAACTGTGGGCAGTACAGAGGTATCAACCTCCTTTCACAATGAATGAAAGTTCTGGAGAGACTGACTGATAGGGTGACTGAAATGGATACTCAGAGGTGTAGAAAGTTAAGATGGGAGATGAGCAGTTTAGATTCATATCTGGATGCAGCACAACTGACAAGTGTTTGAGGTGAGACAGGTAGTTGATAAGAAACTAGAGAGTAGAGTGTCCAACTGGGCATTCACAGACTTGCAGAAAGCATATGACAAGGCCCCAAGAAAGCCGATTTGGGCAGTAATCTGGTGGTTCAAAGTCCCAGAAACATTGTAGAATTAGTGAGGCTATGTACAAGTACCCAATGACTAGAGTACAAACAGTGTTCGGTCTCACAGGGGGTTGCCTGTGGGAATGGATGTGCACCAGGGTTTTGCTCTGTGCCCACTACTGTCCATTACTGGTGATGAACTACATTAGCTAACAGGTTGAAGGGAATAGATCAACAAAGTCACTGTCTGTAGATGATATGGCATTACAGGCAGACTGAGTAAGAACATCAGCAAAGGCTAGGGGAATGGAATGCAGTACTGCAGGCACATGATGAATCTTAGTGCAGGTAAGACAGAAGTAAATGGCAGCAAACTGGGGAAATCAGAAACTGAGAAGGGAGATAAAAGTGAAGATAATGGAACATGTTAATAGCTTCAAGTATCTGGGAAGGGTGATTGAGAAGGCAATGTTGAATGAAGATGTCAAAGCTAGAATCAGAGGGGTTGCAGCCAACAGGCAAAGTATAACATGTAATGTATGACAGAAGAATGCCAAAGAAGCTGAAAAGCAAGGTGTACAAAACAGTGATGCAACCAGTTCTAATGTATGGTACGGAAACCTGAGCAGTAAAGGCACAGCAGAAGAGAAAGCCAGAGGTGATGGAAAGTACCAGAGAAGGGTGGTACTATGCACACTATGGGATAGACGAATAAATGAGGAGATAAGAGCAGAAGCCAAAGTAGTCCAACTGCAGAAAAGATTACACAGAACAGATTATGGTGGTTAGGGCACATTAGCAGAAAAGCAGAAGACAATCTGGTGAAGACTTGTGACAGAAAGTAGGTAAGAGGAAACGAGGACATCCAGCAAAGAGGTGAATGGATTGTCTGAGAGAAGATCTGCAACAGACGGGTATGAATGTCGAAGAAGGGAGGAGTGCAGCACTGAATCAAGAGATACCCCAACCAAGTAGAAAATGGGGGGTTGATGATGATACAAGTGCAGTCCAGTTGCACAACAGCTCCAAAATTAAACAGTCACCAGAAAGAAAGGCAAAGATTAGTTCACCACTGTACTTGCTACACAACTTTTTGATCAGCGTTTCTGAAAATCAGATGAGCATCTTCAGTTCTAAGTATCACATGGGAAACTAACATATTTATAAACTTTAAATACAACATGAACAGAAAAAAAGAATCCTAAAACGTTACATTCCAAGAACTTTATATGTCGGCATCCCACATGCAGCTTGCATTAAATGAACACTGACTCAAAAATGGGAGGCACTTCTACTTGAAGCATAAGTACAACACTTCTTCTTCATACACTTCTTTCCTTACTATCCAGTCTGTGTGATGGACCCTAGTCTTAAAGATCTAATTCATAATAATAAATCTGGAACAAAGACCACATACTGACATTTATTTATACCAGGGGGAAAATTAGCTACTTATTCCATTTAATACACGGCACACACAGCTGCAACCTTAGAAAAATATATGCATACTCTCATACTGACAATATTAGAATTTTAATGCAAAATTAAAAGTTATATTAGAATTTCATATTGGTGGAGAAGCACGAACAGCATTAACACAAAGTACTACAAATTACATACTACCAATTTTCCCAAAGAGAAGTTGTCACCCATCCATCCATAAGACAGCAACTAAAATTTCCATGTACATTTCTAAATTAAGTCCCACTTTTCCAATATGTTCTTCAGAAGGATGCAGTACATCCATATTTGCAAGTTAACCCCAAGAACAAAGGCAACTCAAGTATTAGGGCAATCCCATTTGCTAACTTTCTCCGGAAACTCTGCCATATAATATTAACTTGGGATTTACTTCTTAAATTACTATCAAAATTTTCCTTGTACTATAAATGAGAAATCATAAATACATGGTATAAATGGCAATGGACCAAAGGTACACACGCATTTCCCCGTGAATATTACTCATGGGCCAAATATTGGCTTGGACAGTTCTACAACTCATTTTGTAAATAATTTTTCAGCACTGCCAGCATCTATGCATGGAATCCATTTTACAACTTTTCATCTTTGCCAAGCATTGCTAATACAAAACAATGCACATAAATACAAAGGGTTTTCTCTCACAAGTAAATGCAAAATTACCTGGATTTGGTGACTGGCTTCGCATTGCAAACAGCTCCACTGTTAATAAAATAAGCAGACATTCGATACATGGACCACGAGAAAATTTACTAGTTTAAGCTCTTTCATCTAATCAATTCACAACAGACTTCAGAAACACGTGTGCTGCTGTGTTTGGAAAAGCTGCCCCATTAAAAAGTGTTTTTAAATACAGTGCTCCTGATTAAATGTTTTAGATTGTCTTGTTAATTTTATTCTCTACTCCCACTCTGTCCATTACAAAATTTGCACATAATTCCTCCATTAAAAAGTCCTGGAGGTACTAACCAAGTAAAGAAATACATCTATAATCTCAGTTTACAGCTGTACCACTCAAAAATGTTGCATCATCATATTGAATATATAAGAACCATAACTAACCTTAATTCATAAAAGGTATGAACAAAAACTTACTGTAGTCCCAAACTGGAGATCGAAGTCATGCCTCTTAACTGTCCAGAATGTCCACATATTTGCTTCATATGTTTGATTAGTTCCTCATAAAACTTGTTTTTCTAGGAAATCACTGAGGATTAAAAAGTCAATAAATGACAGACACTGAATTTCAGGCTTCACATCCTTCAGAAAATGCCCAAAGCAAAATCTGCGATTCCATCAACTTTAGATTTATAATATGACCCAACAGTAATGGATTTACTGCTCAATCAGCAGGTCAAATGGCATCAGAAACTCTGTCTAGGGACCTAAATCTCTTATGCAACATCAACAGGTTGAAGGGACAGGTACATCTCCCAGACATCAATGCTCAGGAACAGACTTCATGCATGTAATTTATATTTATTTATTAATACAGTTTGATGACCAGAGAGGTCCACTGGGCCTGGGGAGCCCGTTTTTAGTGGAGGCCCGGGGAGAAACGCTCCACAATACAAAGTTTAATTACACGATTAATTACAAAGAAAAATTTCATGATTAATTACAAAGAAAATTTCATGATTAGTTGTAAAGAAAGTTAGGATTACAAACAGGTAGCATTCTAAAGAGAAAAAATATTTACAATTTAGTTCACAGCACTTAGGGAGGTTACTTTAGTGGAGGCTCGGGGAGAAAAGCTAGACATTAGTTTAATTACAGAATACTTTCACTGGAGGCTCAGGGAGAAAGCTCCACAATACAAAGTTTTATTACATGATTAACAAAGTTAGGGATTGCAAGCAACAAGTAGCATTTAAAGGAGTGAGAAAAGAAATGCAGTTTAGCTTCAGGAGTAAAAACAGGCATACAGAATTGTGGCTAGCTTTTGCAGTTTGTTTACATATATAATCATTAATTTAAAGTGAGGTTAAGGAGGTAAGAAGGTTAGCCTGGGGTAAAGGGAGAGGAGAGCTTGAGAGAACTGGGTGGAAGAGTACAGTTCCATTTCCTGTTTAGAGGTAAGAATGAAGTTGAGTTTTGAAGTAAGGTTGTCGCAGGTCCTCAGTGTGGAGGGCAGAGCATTCCATTTTTTAGCTAGGGAATAAGATAGCAGAAGCTGCCCAGCAGGGAGCTTGGGTTTATGGATGATCAAGTTTTGGTGGGTAGATCTAAGGGGTCTGAGGGGGTTATACGGTTGCAGAATATTGGATAGTGCAGGGCACTTAGTAGGTTGGAACAATAATTTGTTTGCTGTGGTGATTTGGTGAAGGTTAATTAGACTGGGGAGTTAAAGCCAGTTTAGAGTGTAGGGAGGTACAGTGGTGAGAGGAGGATTTTGCATTTGTGGCGAATCTGGCTATTTTATTGCAACATACTTCCAGTTTGGAGGTGAGTGTGGAAGATAAATTAGTGAGCAGAGGAGCGCCATACAGGAGAGGAGGGAGTAGGTAGGTAGTGGCAAGAGTCTGGTGGAAGGAGAGAGGAAGTGATTGTTTCTGTAAAGTAGGCCTAGCTTTATGTGGGTTTTCTGGAAATTTAGCTGGATGAGAGTTAAATTTTAGGTGTTCATCAATGGTTACACCAAGAAGTTTGGCTGAGGGTACAACCTCGATAATGGAGTTGTTAAGGCTGGTGATTTGGAGTAAGTTTTTGTCAATAGAGAAGGATTTTGAGGAAGAGAATAGAAGGATCTTTGTTTTGTTGGCATTTAGTCAGAGGTGATTTTGCAGCATCCAATTTTCGGTGGTGGAGAAAGCAGTTTGAGTTACAAATTGGCGATTTTAGGTTAGAGGCATGACAGATCAAAGTGGAATCAGCAGCGTATTGCACAATTTTGATGTTAGGTATGGCTTTGTGGAAGTTAAGATATTGAAAAGCAATGAGCCACGGATTGAACCTTGGGGTACTCCAGTGGGGGTTGGGAGGAAAGTGAAGGTGGCATGGACCCATTTGACGCCTTGGGATCTATTAAGAAAGGTAGCTAGAGAACCAGGTAAGAGTTTTATTGGAGATGTTTAGGTTAGACAGATGATTTAGTAGGTGACAATGGGAGATGGAATCGAAGGCTTTAGATAAGTCTAGCAGAACAGAGGATACGATATTACCACAGTCATGAGCAGAATTGACAGAATGTAAGGAGGAGAGAAGGGTGGAGTTGATACTGTGTCCAGGACGGAAGCCATGTTGGGTAGGGGAGAGTAGTTGGTGTTTGGTAAGGAATGACAGGAGCTGTAAGTGGATACATTTTTCAAGAATTTTGGAGATTGGGAAGAGGATGGCTATGGGGCAGAAATTGGAGGTGATACAATTTCTGCCACCCTTGTGAAGTGGAAGTATAAAAGCAGAACGCCATAGTTTGGATACATAGGATTCAAGTACTGATCTATTGATCAGGATGCTGATAGGAAGAGCAATACTGTCAGAGGCAACTTTTAGGAAGGAATGTTGTCAGGAGCATTGGAGCAAGGTCTGAGTTTAGTGAGAAGTCTCTTAGTTTGGTGGAGATGGGTTTGAGTTCAAAAGTGGGGGGGGGGGAGGACTGAGCAGTAGGAGGTGGAGGGTTATTGTTGGTAAAGGTCTTGGTTAGCTCAGCAATAGAAGAGGTAAAGACGGTATTGAACATTATTGCAATTTCAAGGTCAGATTTGCTGGAGTCTGGGCAAGGGTTATTTTTTGTACCAGGTTTAAGGAGAGAATTAAGAGTTCCAGAACTGTTTGGGGTTTTTTGTGCGATTTGCTTGCAGTTCGATGTAGTAAGACTTTTTGTCATTAATAACTTGTTTTTTGGCTTAGTTTCTCAGCTGTTTATACTTAAGATTTCTGGTGGTTTATGTTGGAGGTAAGCTTTCCAGGTTTTCTCTCTTAATCTCATAATTGTTTTGGTGTCTTTGGTGAGCCATGGGGTGGTATTTGCTTCAACTCTTTTTGTTCTTATTGGTGCTAGGGAGTTAAGGACAGTTATGAAAGTAGAGTTGAAGTAGTCAACGGCTGCATCTAAAGGAAGAGTTTTTAAGGGGTTCCAGTTAGTTAGCTTAAGGGAGTCAGAGAAAGTAGTAGGGTTAAAGTTAGAGAGGTTGCAGGTTTGAATGTAGTGGTGGGAGTGTGGGGAAATGGGTGTAGCCCGATGGATGAAGGCAGGGAGGTGATCTAATGGGTCAGCAATGACACCTGATTTTAGGACTTTGTTAGGGTGGGACACTAGCATCCAGTCTAGAATAGAGCCTGGGGAGTTGTTTTTGTTAGGTCTAGAATTAGAGTTTGTAAGTTGAGTAAAGTTAAATAGATTGACTGATACAGTGGGGTTATTGTGAATAATTTCTCCCATGATGTAGGTTTCTAGCTTAATGTTGGAGGAGGTCCAGGAGAGGATGTCTTCCAAGATGCTAGTGTTGTTACCACGGGGAACATAAAGTGACATGATACAGATGCTCTTATGGTTGATCAGTTTTAGTAGGCCAGTTACAAGTTCAGCATTATTGAAAGAAGGAATGGGGTTAGGATATGGAGTGATGGACAAGTGGTTGGAGTAGATTAGGGCTACACCACCTCTTCGATTTTGGCGGTCAGAACGGAGGGATAGAAATCCAGGGGGAAGGAATTCAGAGTTGCTTATATGAGGTTTTAGCCAGGTTTTGGAGTCTGCTACAATGTCAGGAGAATTGTGATTGAGCCAGGTGTGAAAGTGGGTTAATTTATTATTCACGCTTTGGGCATTGATGGTGAAGAATTTGAGGTATTTATTGGTGGATTTGTAGTTAGGGGGGTTTGTAGGAGTGAAGTTAGGTACTGGATTGGGGTGAATGTCACTGGCTAAGCAAAGGTGCAAGAGAAGGGGAATACGTTTATATGGTTTACAATTAGACAAAACGTACTCCAGTCCATATTCAAGCACAACTTGGACCTATGGATGGATAACTCTTTGATCCTCCCTTCCTTACCCTACTTGTCCCGGTCACTATATGTCTTTCTTTCCTTTTTCTTTTCTTCTCTCCATTTTTCTTCCTTATATCTTTGCATGTTATTTTAATACTTCTCTCCTGCTAACTTCATTAGTTTGTTCTGGCAACTAACTACCTTTATTTTACCAGCTACAGTGGATATACAAAGTGTACAAACACCTGTAAAAATGCCAGGTTTTTGTGATATAAAAAAATGAGACCACAATAAATAATTTCAAAACTTTTTCCACTTTTAATGTGACGTATAACTTGTACAATTCAAGTGAAAAACAAAAAAAGTACAATAAGATGGTTGCAATAGTGTGCACACCCTTAAACTAATACTTTGTTAAAGCACCTTTTGATTTAATTACAACATTCAGTCTTCTTGGGTACACACCTGCCATCAATTAGAGAGACTCTGATTAACCACAAATAAAGTTTAATTGTCCTAGTAGGATTTTTCTGACATTTACTCAGTTGCCTGCTACAGCAAAAGCCATGGTTCGGAGAGAGCTTACAAAGCATCAAAGGGATCTCATTGTTGAAAGGTATCAGTCAGCATAAGGGTACAAAAAAATTTCCACAGCATTGGATATACCATGGAACACAATGAATAAAAAAGTGGAGACAATATAGAACAGTGACATTGCAAAGAACTGGACGTCCCTCCAAAACTGATGAAAAGACAAGACAAAAACTAGTCAGGGAGGCTGCCAAGAGACCTACAATACTGCGGGAGCTGCAGGAATTTCTGGCAAGTACTGGTTGTGTGTAGTAACATGTGACAATCTCCCGTATTCTCCACATGTCTGGGCAATGGGCTAGGGTTGCAAGATCGAAGCCTTCTTACACAGAAAATCATCCAGGCCCAGCTAAAATTTGCAAAACAATACATATGGTCTCCCAAAAGCATGTGGGAAAATGTGCTGTGCTTTGATGAGAACAAGGTTGAACTTTTTGGCCACAATTCCAAAAGGCACATCTGGCGCAAAAACACTTGGTATCACCAAAAGAACACAATTCCCACAGTGAAGCATTGTGGTGGCAGGATCATGCTTCAGGGTTGCTTTTCTTCACCTGAAACTGGGGGCTTTAGTCAAGGTGGAGAGAATTATGAACAGTTCCAAATACCAGTCACTTTTGGCCCAAAACCTTCAGGTGTCTGCTAGAAAGCTGAAGAGGAATTTCACCTTTCAACACAATGACACCAAGCAAATATCCAAATCAACAAAATAATGGCTTCACCAGAAGAAAATTAAAGTTTTGGAATGGCCCAGCCAGAGCTCAGACTTAAATCCAACAGAAAATCTGTGGAGTGACCTGAAGAGGGCTGGGCATAAGAAATGCCGTCGCAATCTGACAGATGTGGGGCACTTTTGCAAGGAAGAGTCGGCAAATATTGCAAAGTCAAAATGTGCCATGCTGAGACTCCTACCCAAGATGACTGAATGCTGTATTAAATCAAAAGGTACTTCAACTAAGTACTGGTTAAAGGGTGTGCACACTTATGCAACCAGCTTTTTGAACATTTTTTTATTTTTTCTCCTAACAGATTTGTTTTTCAATTGTACAGGTTATAGTTCACATTAAAGGTGGGAAAAGTTTTGAAATGATTTATTGTGGTCTCATTTTTTTATATCACAAAAACCTGGCACTTGAAAAGGGATGTGTAAACTTTTTATATCAACTGTATATCACTACAGTTTTTTATCTGGTTCCTATTAGATGCTCGAAAGCTTAGGTTATTGAATGCCTAATTATCAACACCTAAGCATCGAAAATTTTAAATCGCTAACAGCCACATATGCAAATTCTTCCCTGGGGAAAGAATTTGCTTGACAGTTATCATGGATTTGCCCTTTCCCCAATGTACAGCGATCTTGGAGTTGGCATATTTAGTTAGGGGGATGTGAGGGGGCACAGCCACCCACATCAGGGGGTGTGGTGGGCAAAGCCACCCACTATGTTTGGGTTCAGAAGTTTACTTTATTTTGTGACTGTCTAGCAAATGCTTTACCGAGGAAAGAGTGGCTATTCATGATTTCAAGGTTTCAATGCTAAGGTGTAGATGTTTACACATTCGACAACCTAAGCTGTTGATTATGTAATACAGACTCTTTATATCTATGCCACATCCAGTTTAGTCATTATTTTTGTATATGGATTATAGTTCTAATGTTTATACCTTCACCTGTTTAATACGTGCACTTAAGTAACCAAACCTGATGTGCTGAAGTTGAAATTACTGCTCGTACACCAAGGATGCTGACAAAAGATTTATTCTTACATGAACATAAGATAAAATTGTAGATGGTTTAGCGCTTTCAACTGTATCACAGTCTTCCTCAGAACATTTAAAATACTATACAACCTCCTATTTATATTCATCTACTAATTGGTTAAATACATAATTAGATTAAAAAACCTCCAAAACCTTAAAGGCATATATATCAATGCAATGAAATGTGAATGTGAATACTGGAATTCCTTCACTAACTTGTTAAACGTTAAAAATTAAAAGTTATAACCATACTTATTTACTAAAGTGGGATGCCATGATATGTATCACTATACTAAACTACACATACAAAAACATACATATAAATGCAAACATATACAAATACAAATAAAAATACACATATAAAACTGTATACATATATAAATATACTTGTAAAAACTTCACTTTGATGTATGGATATATATATAAATAAATAAATATCTGAATATACTATAATTAAACATATCTGCCTATAATATAATCTTATAAACCTTAATGTCAACAACATGAATCAGTACATTGATTAACTACATGAATATGGAATATAGATATGGATATTAGATATAAAAGATAGCACATCTTATATTTCATCCTATGCAAGGGCTAAAAAAGGTTTAATACTAACAAATTCATTTAAACAGAGTATTCTGGTGGAATCAGTAAAGATATGCCACCTACTTTCATACTGTGCCAGCTGCATTTTCCAATTCCCTCCAAATGGTACACTCGTCACCTGATCAATTATTGAAAACAAAAAACCATGATCATTCCCCTTTATCTAAGATATGTCTATACAATGCATTTTTGGCATCACATTTCTGTATTTTATATTGTATATTGATGTTCATATATTCGCTTTCTCAGCTGTCTTTCCGTTTTTCCTATATAATGTGCATTGCATTTTTTATTTTTTACATATCGCTATATAAACTATATATATTATTACTACATTTAATTATATTTTTTGATAATGTATTCCTAATACCTGCTAGATTTTGTCAATTTGTACTATGTCCTTATAACTTTCTTAATTGTGTTGTGGAGCTTAAATCTCTGGGCCTCTTGTGAAAAAGCGCATCTGCTCAGTTGGACTAGCCCAGTTATCAAATGTCAAAATAAACAGAAAATTTCTCTCAGGGCTGCTATTCAAGCACCAAAACTGGAACTGGCTAGGCTTAAAACAGCCCACAATGGCAGCTGACCTACTACTAATCTAAATGGCAATATTCAGAAATTGTCCCAGATTTTGCCCCCCCCCCCCCCGATTAATTTTGGTTTTGTGCAGATTTCTTGTGCCAAGAGGATGAAAGATATGGTATGACTTTTAACTCAGTTTCTCTGTAGTAGTTTTACTGTTACTATAGCTGTCTCATGTCTCTGCTGAATTTAAAATTTAAGCACAGGAAACTTCCTGTATAGCTGATTGCTGCCTTTCATTACCACCTTTTGTATACTTTGATAATGGACTACCATTTGCCTTCTTGGGCTCCTCAAGCTCATAATCCTGTACACAGCTTAATGATTCATGTACATCTGTATACATTTTAGCTTCCCTGCAGAAAGAGGATCTATTTTTGTTCTACATGTCAACAAACCTACCAGAAAGGGCTAGTTTCTGATGGGTCTGAATAAAAAGGTAATAAAAAAATTCTCCAATTTTGCAGACATAACCAGGTCCCCCCAACAATGAGAATTTCTGTTTTAAAGGAAAGTCAAATGCACCAACATATTTCAAAGTTGAACGCTGCCATCACAGAAAACGGCCAAAATACCATGTGTGCTCTTTTGAGTTATCATTTGGTTTACCTGCAAGCCATTGCTGCACAGATGTAACATCTTCACTTCACCTTTTTTTTTGTGCTCCCCTTAGCACAGTTTTTTTCTTTCTTGGAGCACTTTGTCTTACAGCACTTCCAAATTCATCTTCATAATTAAAAGTTGCCCGCTCAACACCATATTCTCCTACTACAAATCTAAAAGAGCACCTGATTAACTATGCAATAGATCATCACCTTCAGTATCTTGACTGATCCAGATCAGGATACAGTACAACTGACCTAACGTTTGCAGTGAGACAAAGGTAACCAACTAGAGACAAAAAGTATCAGGCAGTTAGCACAAAAGACTAAAGCTCTGAGATATTAATGAGCTGCTTCCTGTGCCAAGGGTACAGAGTTGGATTCCTTCTACTCAAATTCACTGGCCTAATGTGTGACTCAGTGCAACTCACTTAACCAGTGCTCCCAGCTTGCCCCTGAAAAGGGCCAGTTATTTTTGAGGGCTTAATAGGTCAAAAAAGGGAAAAAAATAAAAAGTCCAATCAGACATTCCTAGGCTTAGAGAAAGTACAGTTGTATAAGAACGTAACATAATGGCAGATAACAGACTAATCACTGTTGCAGTATTAACAGATGTGTATACCTTGCCCAGGATAGCCACACATACTGTTAGCATATCCAAGCTTGATTACTGCCTGTTAAGACTTCTAAACTTTTTATTAGTAATGATTATGAAAGAACTAAGTCTGCATCTATGTCTCTAATAAAAATACTTATGTAACGTGTATTTTTTCTATAGGTAGATCTGCCTTCAAAGCTTTCTTTTCACCATCCCCCCCAAGAAAGAAAGAAACACTGCTGATATGGGAGAGGAGTATGAACTTGATCCCTTGACAGCTATAATTAAGATAACAAATGGGGACTGTAAGGACATCTCAAAAACAAACTTACCTCAAAAGTAGGGTGTGACAAATATCTCATTCTGATTCATTTGCCTTCCCAAGATGCTCTGGCAATAGCCTGAGGTTGTATGAGGTTCTATTATATAGCCATACTGACTTCCAAAGTTGAGCATTCTGAACAGCTGACACCTTGTGAGATGTCAGACAAGCCCAGTACTTCTCCCTAATAGGTCTTCAGATGGCTGAGGTTAAATTCTGGCACCTATAGCTATGCTTCATATGTTTGTTGTAGTAGAGGTGTTGGACAAAATATTTTCATGGCTTATGTCTCTAAGGCAACAAATAAAATAGTCTAAAACAAATATCAGTATAAAAATCCAAATTATACAAGCAGTAAGAAAGAACAGTAAGCCCCTGATTTGCGGACAAGGCATTCACCTATGACTGTAGTGACCAAGATCAATTAGCAAGCTGAAAAGCCAGGCAGCTGACAAGGAAGAGTTTTAGACTCAAGTACCTGATGACCACCATGTCCACAATGGAACAGCAGGATAGTTTTACCCTAATTCATTGTCACTCTTAGAGAATACAGAGATCCACTGCACCATGGCCAAAGTGCAGTGTACTCGAATCTTTCACAGCAAGAGTGACAACCTGAGGCCTGACCGTCTGA
>NC_056734.1:951680563-951690563 GCF_019279795.1 Protopterus annectens | reverse complement strand
ATCAAATTCACATACATTTTGAAAAGTGGCTAGTGTAGAGTTTAAAACTGGGTTAAACAAGCTGGTTTTCCTTACATTTGATGTAATTAAGTCTGATGTTACTGTATTATTGTGCGCTTCATTTGAGTCAGTTAAAGTTGAGCTATCTTGTGGGTCATCTCTGTCAGAAAAAAACATTCTCAGGTTTAGTTTTCTTAAATATAACCTTAGATCTAATAGGGTGTCAGTGATTCTTGCCCTTTGCGAGGGTATGAATGTAAACCCTTTATTGAGTAGTTGCAGGTGTGCTTCAGATAAATTTCTATCAGTTAAATTAAAAACTGCATTGGAGAGAAAGTGTTCTCTTGTGCTTAGTAACCTCCCCTCACTGTGCTCCTTGTTACCATAGTCCGTTCTCCAAAGTTGTATCTGTTCACTCCATTCCCTCTTCCTCTCCATCCCCCTCTCTCCTTCTCTCACACCTGGGATTGGCGTAGCCACCATGTCTAGGTTGATCGGTGGCTGCTGCAATAAAAAAGGCCTTTGCCTTTCTTCTTCTGCAATCAGGTTAGGCACGAAAGCTGGAGGTGTAACGCCAGGGAAAGGTGCAGGTGGGTTATTGAAACTGATGTGCTGAGGATTCAGCAACAAAGGTGGGGTGGTGGTTGCTCATTAACCACAAAGTGTTGAGCATTATGAAATCCTGGAGGTGGGGGGGGTGCGAACATAGCTGCTTGTACTTGTTGTAGCTGGACTGGTCTTGTATGATATTCTCTTGTCCTTTGATATCTTTCATTGCTTAGCCTATAAGCTGTGTGGTTCAAATATTGTTGTAAATCACGCTGTAGTTTCTGCTTTTTTCTGTGGACAAGCGTGGCTACATGCCTTGTTATCTTAGGAGAGACACTGTCTAGCAGGTGCCTTACATTATTAAAATCCGGATGTCTGAGGATGTTGGAATGCAGACGCTCTATATCTTGTTTAATCGCCTCCATTCTGACTTGGTTATGAATAATAAGGCGCTTAAGAGCCATCAGACCAGTGTCATTAAACAACTTAACTAAATCAGAAAAAGTGGTGAATTTCTTGTGGTCCATATATATATATACATACATATTTACATATATATATATATACATATATATATATATATGTATATATGTATGTATATATATATATATATATATATATATATATATATATATATATATATATATATATATATATGTGTATATATATATATATATATATATGTATATATATATATATATATATATATATATATATATATATATATACGTATATATATATATATATATATATATATATATACATATATATATATATATATATATATATATATATGTATATATATATATATATATATACATATATATATATGTATATATATATATATACATATATATATATATATATATATATATATATATATATATATATATATATATATATATATATATATATATGTATATATATATATATATATATATATATATATATATATATATATATATATATATATATATACATATATATATATATATATATATATATATATATATATATATATATATATATATATATATATATATATATATATATATATATATATATATATATATATATATATATTAAACTCAAAAACTTCTAACTTAACACAAAAATAAAAAAGCACTTGAAAGGAATCACACTAAGTCCGAACTGTTGATTAGCGCTTTCATCCTTTATTATGTACAAGGACTTCTTCAGATCTAAGCAAGCAACTCAAAATTTCTGTTTAAATAGGGAATAATGATACATAATACAATATTCAAATTGTCAGACCAATTAGAATGAAATGTGTAAAATATGCATGATGTAGTATTTACAGCCAATGAAGTGATTTGTCAGAGGTATCAAAGTGGCTTCCACTGCTGTATACTGTTGACCAATGTTACTACATAAAAACTTTTCAGTCAAACCAAAGACATTGTTACTGTAACAAATCAGAGCAACCCCCAGGCTATGTGTGTCTCTATGAAAGAATTAGCAGGACTAACTCACCATTCTATGTGTGTGCATAAAGCAATGGGCAATAACATAGGAATTAAACAAAACAATGAGATAGCTTGTAATGCAAACATCAGAATATTATGATAACCACCGCAATGCACACTTAACATTAATATTTTCATTGAGACCAAGTCCGTTATCAGCATTCAGTAGCAATTGCCAGCGGAGTTCTTTCAATTCTAAAAATGTCTCACAGTCTCCAAAGAATTGCTGTATTTGCTCCAAAACAAAGAATTTAAAACCAGAGAAGTTGGGGCAGTGAAGACTGTGTCTGCCTAATGCATTGCTGTCATCCTGTTGCCTAATGGCAGCCAAATGCTCCTTAATGCGATCTGATAATTTTCTTATTGTCTTACCAACATAAAACGAATTACAGGTGTTGCAAATACTTGCATATACTACAAATTTAGTGTGGCAGTCAAAATAGCTTTTAAACACAACTTTAGTATTGCTGTGTCTGAAAGTGTATTCTGTACCTGTATAAATATGCGTGCAGACTACACAACCATTGCACTGAAACATGCCATGCTGCTGGTTCTGTGTCACAGTCTGTGGGTCTGTTGCTGTTTGAAAATGTTCATTTCTTTCAAAGGACATCTTGAGTGTCCTCGTTCTTTTTTCTATGCAAAATTAGGAGAATGCCCTATGGCTTGAACTAGATTCTGTTGTGATGAAATAATATTCCAATTTCTATGTATTACTTCTTTGATAGAATGCATATCCCTGCTAATGGGCACAGGGAAGCTGCAAAATCTATCAGTTTGTGGAACCTCAGCACTGGCTTTAGAAGTGAAGCCATATAACATGATAGGTTTATGTTTACTGTGTCTGTGTGCTGCAACTTCAGAGAAAACATCATAAATTAGTTGCTTAGGGTAATTTCTGTCAGCAAACAACCTAGATAAAAACATGCTTTCTGTGTTGAAAGTACAGTCGTCACTAATCAGTCTGGATAGCCTAATAAACTGGCCCTTAAGCACATTCTTTTCATAAAGAATGGATGCTGGCTATGAAAATCCAGGAAGTTATTCCTATAAGTTTCTTTTCTGTAGATGTTGGAGGAAAGTGTTCCATTGCTGCTATCCAACGAAATGATAGTGTCCAGAAAGTTAATCTGTGTACCTTGTCCGGAAACCACAAAGTCTAAGTATGGGATACTGTTAGATAAAGATTCAATAAACGTGTTCAATTCTGTTAAATGTCCGCTCCACACAAAAAAATATCGCCAATGAAACGTTTATAGAGATGCACTTTGTCAAAGTTAGGTAACAGTTTAAGGGTTTCCAGTTCCCATGTACCTAGTACAAGATTTGCAAAGGCTGGGGCCATTTTCGAACCCATAGCCACTCCTTTAACCTGCTTGTAACATTTGTTGTTGAAATAGAAGAAATTGTTAGTAAGAACTGCCGTGGTAAGAGCTGTTAATGTTTCAATGTGATTGTTAGTAAAGCCAGCATATTTGTTAAGAAATAGTCTGATAGCTTCCAGCCCTTCATGATGTGGGATATTTGTGTACAGAGCAACTATGTCAAGGGAAACCAGCGTGCAGTTAGTAAAATCCAGTCTAGATTCATACAGTGTGTTAAGAAAATCCCAGGAATCCTTTATATAGTATTCTGTAGCCTGCACTAAAGGGTTGAACACACTGTCAAGAAATTCCGAAATATTTTCAGTCTTCGTGCGCTTGTTAGAAATTATTAGCCTGAAAGGAGGGTCTTTCTGATTCTTGTGTATTTTCGGAATCCCAAACATTTTGCCTAAGTTGGGGTTATGTGTTTGTAAAAATACTAATTCCTCAAGGGAAAGTTGCTGTGTACGTTCCAAAGCTTTAAGCATGCTATCTATTTTCTTAAAATGTGCATTCACTTCTTACAGGCATTGCCAGCTTGAAGCTTCTAATAAGCCACAATGTCAAAAGGTTAGAGTCAGTTAAGAAGGAGATCGTAGCCTTGAACATGGCCATACTAGCTCATCAGGACTTTGATTATTTCAGGCACCTTTATGATGGGATTTCGCCTAGGATTACTAGGCACATTGCCACACTGACCCACAGGAAGAGGCAAAAACTTGATAGAGACTTGCAACAATACAGAAATAACACTGCCTACAGACTTAATAATGAGAAATATGTGCGAAGATTTGGAGGTCAGCAGAGATTTGTAAATTACTCTGGTCAGCATCAGATGAGCAACAGGAATTTTGTACAAACTCACCCTCCCCCAGTACCAGCAACAGAAAGTGATACTAGACCAGCACAAAGAGTTGCAGCTCCCAACTTTAACAGGTTTTATGTTCCTCACACACCCCCTCCTCCACCTAGGTTTCAGCAGGTTGAATTTGCTGAGGAATTTACTGATGAATTGCAGCAACCTTTTTTATTACAAGACCAAATGAATGGTTTCCAAGCAGACTTAACACCTCCGATGGCACCGAGAGGCAGAGGTACAGGGAGAGGGAGAGGCCGAGGTGGACAGAACCGGTTCCACTTCACAGGCAGGGGCATGACAACCAGGAGTACTACCAGAGCAATGTACCAATAGACAAGCTGCACATACTTTCTGGAACTATTTTTAATCTTACAGACAGAGATTTTCATCTGTCCATATGCAAGTGCTTGAGAGAGGATTTTCTTTTATACCTGCTCAAAGAGCAAATGTTACAGATGTATTATTAGACTTACGCTTATTTTTAAGAAAGCTGAATTTAAAATTTTTGTTTTCTGAACAGAATAACAGCCAGGAAGTTGATAATGATATTAGTGCCACTAGTAGTAGTAGTATGGATTCCACAGGTTCATCCGCAAGTAATTTTAACAATAGTGTTCTTAGAAAAAGGAGTTTATATAACCCAGCATTGAATAACACCCTGCACACATTTCTGAGAGTTTGCGAACAAGATATTAGAAACTTGTTAAAACAACCTGCTGGCAATAAGTGGTTTAACCTTTCTATTTCAGAACAGCATGCATTGTATGAATTAAGTCAAGATAAAACGCTCAGAATTATGAAGGCAGACAAGGGCACTGGAATTGTGCTAATGGAGCAAAAGAAATATATTGATAAAATTGAAAGCATGCTTACAGACAATGAGTTCTACAAAACAGTGACAATGAAAGAAGTGAATGCACATTTTAAGAAAATAGATAGCATGCTTAAAGCTTTGGAACGTACACAGCAACTTTCCCTTGAGGAATTAGTATTTTTACAAACACATAACCCCAACTTAGGCAAAATGTTTGGGATTCCGAAAATACACAAGAATCAGAAAGACCCTCCTTTCAGGCTAATAATTTCTAACAAGCGCACGAAGACTGAAAATATTTTGGAATTTCTTGACAGTGTGTTCAACCCTTTAGTGCAGGCTACAGAATACTATATAAAGGATTCCTGGGATTTTCTTAACACACTGTATGAATCTAGACTGGATTTTACTAACTGCACGCTGGTTTCCCTTGACATAGTTGCTCTGTACACAAATATCCCACATCATGAAGGGCTGGAAGCTATCAGACTATTTCTTAACAAATATGCTGGCTTTACTAACAATCACATTGAAACATTAACAGCTCTTACCACGGCAGTTCTTACTAACAATTTCTTCTATTTCAACAACAAATGTTACAAGCAGGTTAAAGGAGTGGCTATGGGTTCGAAAATGGCCCCAGCCTTTGCAAATCTTGTACTAGGTACATGGGAACTGGAAACCCTTAAACTGTTACCTAACTTTGACAAAGTGCATCTCTATAAACGTTTCATTGACGATATTTTTTGTGTGGAGCGGACATTTAACAGAACAGAATTGAACACGTTTATTGAATCTTTATCTAACAGTATCCCATACTTAGACTTTGTGGTTTCCGGACAAGGTACACAGATTAACTTTCTGGACACTATCATTTCGTTGGATAGCAGCAATGGAACACTTTCCTCCAACATCTACAGAAAAGAAACTTATAGGAATAACTTCCTGGATTTTCATAGCCAGCATCCATTCTTTATGAAAAGAATGTGCTTAAGGGCCAGTTTATTAGGCTAACCAGACTGATTAGTGACGACTGTACTTTCAACACAGAAAGCATGTTTTTATCTAGGTTGTTTGCTGACAGAAATTACCCTAAGCAACTAATTTATGATGTTTTCTCTGAAGTTGCAGCACACAGACACAGTAAACATAAACCTATCATGTTATATGGCTTCACTTCTAAAGCCAGTGCTGAGGTTCCACAAACTGATAGATTTTGCAGCTTCCCTGTGCCCATTAGCAGGGATATGCATTCTATCAAAGAAGTAATACATAGAAATTGGAATATTATTTCATCACAACAGAATCTAGTTCAAGCCATAGGGCATTCTCCTAATTTTGCATACAAAAGAACGAGGACACTCAAGATGTCCTTTGAAAGAAATGAACATTTTCAAACAGCAACAGACCCACAGACTGTGACACAGAACCAGCAGCATGGCATGTTTCAGTGCAATGGTTGTGTAGTCTGCACGCATATTTATACAGGTACAGAATACACTTTCAGACACAGCAATACTAAAGTTGTGTTTAAAAGCTATTTTGACTGCCACACTAAATTTGTAGTATATGCAAGTATTTGCAACACCTGTAATTCGTTTTATGTTGGTAAGACAATAAGAAAATTATCAGATCGCATTAAGGAGCATTTGGCTGCCATTAGGCAACAGGATGACAGCAATGCATTAGGCAGACACAGTCTTCACTGCCCCAACTTCTCTGGTTTTAAATTCTTTGTTTTGGAGCAAATACAGCAATTCTTTGGAGACTGTGAGACATTTTAGAATTGAAAGAACTCCGCTGGCAATTGCTACTGAATGCTGATAACGGACTTGGTCTCAATGAAAATATTAATGTTAAGTGTGCATTGCGGTGGTTATCATAATATTCTGATGTTTGCATTACAAGCTATCTCATTGTTTTGTTTAATTCCTATGTTATTGCCCATTGCTTTATGCACACACATAGAATGGTGAGTTAGTCCTGCTAATTCTTTCATAGAGACACACATAGCCTGGGGTTGCTCTGATTTGTTACAGTAACAATGTCTTTGGTTTGACTGAAAAGTTTTTTATGTAGTAACATTGGTCAACAGTATACAGCAGTGGAAGCCACTTTGATACCTCTGACAAATCACTTCATTGGCTGTAAATACTACATCATGCATATTTTACACATTTCATTCTAATTGGTCTGACAATTTGAATATTGTATTATGTATCATTATTCCCTATTTAAACAGAAATTTTGAGTTGCTTGCTTAGATCTGAAGAAGTCCTTGTACATAATAAAGGATGAAAGCTAATCAACAGTTAGGACTTAGTGTGATTCCTTTCAAGTGCCTTTTTTATTTTTGTGTTAAGTTAGAAGTCTTTGAGTTTAATAACTTTTAGTTCTTCTATTATTAGTCAGTTTATTTTGCAATATATATATATATATATATATATATATATATATATATATATATATATATATATATATATATATATATATATATATATATATATATATATATATATATATATATATATATATATATACATATATATGTATATATATATACATATATATGTATATATATATATATGTATATATATATATATATATATATATATATATATATATATGTATATATATACATATACATATATATACATACATATATTTATATATATACATATACATATATATATATATACATATATTTATATATATACATATACATATATATATATAAATATATACATATCTGTCCATCAACAGTGGTTACTTGGCCAATTCTTTCAATTCTAAAAATGTCTATTCTCCAAAGAATTGCTGTATTTGCTCCAAAACAAAGAATTTAAAACCAGAGAAGTTGGGGCAGTGAAGACTGTGTCTGCCTAATGCATTGCTGTCTTCTTGTTGCCTAATGGCAGCCAAATGCTCCTTAATGCGATCTGATAATTTTCTTATCGTCTTACCAACATAAAACGAATAACAGATGTTGCAAATACTTGCATATACTACAAATTTAGTGTGGCAGTCAAAATAGCTTTTAAACACAACTTTAGTATTGATGTGTCTGAAAGTGTATTCTGTACCTGTATAAATATGCGTGCAGACTACACAACCATTGCACTGAAACATGCCATGCTGCTGGTTCTGTGTCACAGTCTGTGGGTCTGCTGCTGTTTGAAAATGTTCATTTCTTTCAAAGGACATCTTGAGTGTCCTCGTTCTTTTTTTTATGCAAAATTAGGAGAATGCCCTATGGCTTGAACTAGATTCTGTTGTGATGAAATAATATTCCAATTTCTATGTATTACTTCTTTGATAGAATGCATATCCCTGCTAATGGGCACAGGGAAGCTGCAAAATCTATCAGTTTGTGGAACCTCAGCACTGGCTTTAGAAGTGAAGCCATATAACATGATAGGTTTATGTTTACTGTGTCTGTGTGCTGCAACTTCAGAGAAAACATCATAAATGAGTTGCTTAGGGTAATTTCTGTGCAAACAACCTAGATAAAAACATGCTTTCTGTGTTGCAAGTACAGTCGTCACTAATCAGTCTGGATAGCCTAATAAACTGGCCCTTAAGCACATTCTTTTTCATAAAGAATGGATGCTGGCTATGAAAATCCAGGAAGTTATTCCTATAAGTTTCTTTTCTGTAGATGTTGGAGGAAAGTGTTCCATTGCTGCTATCCAACGAAATGATGGTGTCCAGAAAGTTAATCTGTGTACCTTGTCCAGAAACCACAAAGTCTAAGTATGGGATACTGTTAGATAAAGATTCAATAAACGTGTTCAATTCTGTTAAATGTCCGCTCCACACAAAAAAATATAGTCAATGAAACGTTTATAGAGATGCACTTTGTCAAAGTTAGGTAACAGTTTAAGGGTTTCCAGTTCCCATGTACCTAGTACAAGATTTGCAAAGGCTGGGGCCATTTTCTAACCCATAGCCACTCCTTTAACCTGCTTGTAACATTTGTTGTTGAAATAGAAGAAATTGTTAGTAAGAACTGCCGTGGTAAGAGCTGTTAATGTTTCAATGTGATTGTCAGTAAAGCCAGCATATTTGTTAAGAAATAGTCTGATAGCTTCCAGCCCTTCATGATGTGGGATATTTGTGTACAGAGCAACTATGTCAAGGGAAACCAGCGTGCAGTTAGTAAAATCCAGTCTAGATTCATACAGTGTGTTAAGAAATTCCCAGGAATCCTTTATATAGTATTCTGTAGCCTGCACTAAAGGGTTGAACACACTGTCAAGTGCACTTGTTAGAAATTATTAGCCTGAAAGGATGGTCTTTCTGATTCTTGTGTATTTTCTTAATCCCAAACATTTTGCCTAAGTTAGTTATGTGTTTGTAAAATACTAATTCCTCAAGGAAAGTTGCTGTGTTGCTCCAAAGCTTTAAGCATGCTATCTATTTTCTTAAAATGTGCATTCACTTCTTACAGGCATTGCCTGCTTGAAGCTTCTAATAAGCCACAATGTCAAACGGTTAGAGTCTGTTAAGGAGGTGATCGTTGCCTTGCACATGGCCATACTAGCTCATCAGGACTTTGATTATTTCAGGCACCTTTATGATGGAATTTCCTAGGATTACTAGGCACATTGCCACACTGACCCACAGGAAGAGGCAAAAACTTGATAGAGACTTGCAACAATACAGAAATAACACTGCCTACAGACTTAATAATGAGAAATATGTGCGAAGATTTGGAGGTCAGCAGAGATTTGTAAATTACTCTGGTCAGCATCAGATGAGCAACAGGAATTTTGTACAAACTCACCCTCCCCCAGTACCAGCAACAGAAAGTGATACTAGACCAGCACAAAGAGTTGCAGCTCCCAACTTTAACAGGTTTTATGTTCCTCACACCCCTCCTCCACCTAGGTTTCAGCAGGTTGAATTTGCTGAGGAATTTACTGAT
>NC_056734.1:951533063-951675563 GCF_019279795.1 Protopterus annectens | reverse complement strand
AGAGTCATGCTTATCAGGTGAGACAGGAAGTATGGAGTTAGATCCAGAAGCCATGGTGGATGTAGACACCACTGAACAGGAACTAAATATGATGCCAAAAGGCAGTCATGAGGAAAACTGTGCTCTTCAACCAAACTGCATTCTGAAGAAATTTAGAAATTAGTGGTAATAATGGAAAGGCATACACGAGTCCAAAGGGCCAATTATGAAATACAGCATCTCTCACTGACTCCTCTGATGGAGAGATCAGGGCAAATAAACTGCACCATGGCTGGCCCCACAGATGGAAAATTTTCTCCATCACATTGACATCAAAAGACCACTTGTGAGGCATCAGCATGGACCTGCTTAGTTTGTCCACAATCACGGATGCATGTTGCTGTTAGAAAGTGACTGGAAGAGATCACCCATTGCCAAACTCTTATACCTTCGACAGAGGGGGTAAGATCTGGTTCTCCTTGCTTGTTGATGTACCCGATTACCAACATGTTGGCCATCTATCACAACTGTCCTTGAATGGTGTGAGTCTTCAAAGATCTACAATGCTAGGAGGACTTATCTCATCTTTTGGATACCGATATGCATCTTGGCCTCTTTGGGAGCCATATACCTTGGACTGTCCTTCCCAAGTAGGGCTCCCCGCCCAAGCTGGGAGGCATCAGTTGTCCCTGTGGCTTTGGGGAGGGGAAGAAAAAAATGTATGGCCTTCGTGGATCTGGTTTAAATAAATCCACTAGAGAAGATATAGTTTGCATGCTTGAGTGATTTTGACTGGCATGAATAAAGAATGCTGGAGAATGGACCATTGAGTCAAGACAATCCAGTGAAGAATTCTCATATGGAACAAGGGTGATAGTAGCTGCCATGGACTTTAAGGCCTGTAGTATCAGTCAGGCTGGAAGGGATGAATTCTTGATTGTTTTCTTGACTGGATACCACAAAGGATCTTGAGTGGAGGGAAGAATGGCTATCTGACTGACTGTCAGAACGAGCACCGAAGAACTCCAGACTCTGTTGGGTTGAGTAGAGATTTGTTGCAATCGATAAATTATTCAGACATGAGAACACAGCTGAGGAAGCAGTCACTTGGTTGTATCAGTTGATGCCTGGATGAAGCAGTAAGGAGCCAGTCTAGATGCGGAAACACCCATTATCCCAGCAGTCTTAAGTGAGCTGCTACAACTGTCATGCATTTGGTGAATACCCTGGGGGCAGTCGTGAGACCAAAGGGCAGTGCTCTTAACTGATAATGATTGGCTCTGAGCTGGAAGCATTGGTATCTCCTAGACTGCCTGTTCATTTTGATGTGATAGTACACATCCTGAAGATTTATCAAGCACATCCAACTGACCTTCTGCAATATGGGCAAAGTGGACTGAACAGTAACCATCCTAAAATTTCTATACTACACAGATTTAACTTGGTTAGATCCCAAATTGGTCTCAAGTTCCCCGCCTCTTGTGCCAATAGAATCTTATGTTCCAGACCACGTCTGGTCTGGGGGGATGGGAGTTTCTTGGATGATTTTTTTCTAGCAGTTTTGTTTACTTCCAGATCTGCTGCTTTCCAAGGATTGGGAAGAACAATAGGTATTTTCTTCAGAACTGTTGGAGAACGTAGGGAAATTGGTGTGGTATAACCTCTGGATATAATTTTCTGTGTTCACCACAGTTTCAAAAACAGACCAGCCAAAACACTATGAAAGAACTCCAGGTGAAGAAAACTAGATCCCACTCAGTTTTATTAAGCGCTTTTCGTCGTTCTCATTAGAATGACTTCTTCAGATGAGTTACAGAACACAACCTACAGCTTATATATCCAACCTACAGTAATTAGACAGTAATAAATACCAATTAACTAATCAACTAGTAAACTAATTAGCTAATTGTTTTAAGATTAAAAGCGAATACATATATACACAGATCTATAAATGTGGTGCGTATATTGTATAAAATTGATACATAAATTAAATCAGGATGAATGTGAAACTAACTACACTTGTACTAAAACAATAACATCACAATTTCTTAAATATATATAGGATATATAAAAAATAATAATATAACTCTATAATAGTACTGTGACATAGTATATTCCATGCCATACAACTTGTTCAATGCGTCTAGAACAAAACTAAAAAATCTATTGGGTTATAATTTAATTTCAAAATCTGCATACAAATAACCCCCATATTAACAAGTTAAACAAGTTGAATCTATTAAAATATAAAGTATATTAAATATGAAAAAGTTAACAAATTATTAAAAAAAAAAGTATATTAATTAAATATTAATTATATATACTATTCATTACTCATCTATTCAGACTTCTGAGTTTTAGAAGACATGAAATATTGCAATGTTCATTTAGTCCTGGCGCCAAGAAAGCATTAGTTCTAAGTTGCCAGGATAGTTCGTGTTCTTCCAATAATAAATTAAGGGGGCTCTTCTACTGTCAGGTTGTACTTGATCTAACCCCACAAATTTAAAATTGTGGTTGGGATAAGAGAGGATGTGTTTTGCTAGAGCATTTTCGATTTTCATTTTCGAGATAGCATTAATGTGCTCATAAATCCTACCATGTAATCTCCTCTCTGTTTTCCTATATAAAAGCACGGGCAGTATGAACACAAAGCCCCATATACTTCCATTTTGGAGTTACAATCTATTTTATAATTAAGGTTGTATGTCTTTTTATTGATTGTGTGTTTAGTGCCCTTCTTAATATGTTTACAATAATTACAACTTCCACAGCCGGAGGTCCCTTTTGCCTTCCCTGTTGTGGTTGGTCTGCTTTCTAACAGCACTTTGAGGTTTTCACCCCTCCTGTAAGTCACCTTTGGGAGGGTATCGAACTAGGTTGAACATTTCTTATCGTATAATAAAATAGTCCAATTTTTATACAAAATGTCTCTTATTACTTTCAAGGTTAAATGTTGTAATAAACCTCATACTCACATCTTTAGTACAAGGACTATGTTCTTCTATGTTAGGACTACTCTCCCTATGTTCCAAGGGACTACTACTATTATTCGGATAAGAGTCCAACTGGGATTGATGGATTGAAATGTCTCTATTAATAGTATGCGACGCTTTTAACAATGGAATAATCACTCCATTTTCCCTCTTGGATATAACTTCTTCAAAAATATCTTTGAGAAACACCTTGGGGTATCCTCTATGATTGAACATTCCCTCAAGTAACCTACATTCCTGGATGAAATCCTCATCTCGTGTTATAATACGGGCTGCCCTAATAGCTTGACTCTTCACAATCGCTTTTTTCTGGGAGTAGGGATGTAAGCTTGTATAGTGCAGGAAAGAATTACTATACGTTTTTTTCCTGTGTATCCTAGCGGAGAATTGTTTGTTCTCATTATCCTTAGCTAACCTAACATCCAAATAGTTGATGATAGTCTCCTGAAAGTCGAATGTGAATTTAAGGAAGCTAGTGGTGCTATTCAAATAAGTTACCAATTCAATAGCCATATCTTTATTACCATATAGGCAAATGAATATATAAGCCAGGAATCGTGTATAATACTTGATATAATTTGAAAAACGTTCTGAATTAGTGATATGGTTCTCCTCCCAGTAGGCCATAACAGTGTTTGCAAAGCTAGCACCTACTAGGGACCCCATAGCCACTCCGCATTTCTGCAGATATAGATCATTATTAAACAGAAAGTAGTTGTTTGTTAAAATTATATCAAGTAAAGATGTTACCAAGTATACTTCTGTTGTCTGAGCTCCTTTTTTAACTAAATAAATGTTCACCCATTCAAGGCCTACGTCGTGTGGTATTGAGGTGTATAAATCCACGACATCTACTGTTAAGAAATTGAGCTCTTCATTGAATTCAATTCCATTAATTTTACTTAAAGCCCATGAGTCTTTACTTATTTGGGTTTCATTGTCAAGGTATTTCTTTAAAATATTATCGACCAATTTTGCACTTGCATAGGTTATAGAGTTCCTACCATCAATAAGTGGTCCAAACGGAGGGTGTTGTAAACTTTTGTGTATTTTTGGTGTAGCAAAAAGTACTGGTATTTTTGGCCATTCTGTTTTTATGTAGTTATACATATCAAGGTCTATATAACCTTCTATGAAATAATCACCCAAGTGACTCTTGATTAATCTATACGCCAAGTTTACTTCATTGACACTTGCTCTATGGTAAGTGTTGTTATCCAGTAATGAAGAAACTCTCTGAATATAGTCATACTGGTCGAACAAGATTAAACCCCCTCCATTATCTGGCTTAATCGCTCTCACATTTAAGGTTTTAAACAGTTTGAGAAAGGCTTTTTCATCAGGGGTAATATTCTATGGTCTACTGTTAATTTTATTATAAAAAACATTATTGTCCTTATTGGCCAAGTTCCTAAGGTCCAATTCCATAATGCCTTCAAAGAGTTGGAGAGCTGGGTGTAAGGGGGGATTATAGTCACTAGGGATGTGATAAACAGAACTAGTGCATTGAGGTTTGCCTAAAAGTAAATTCAAATTAAGCTTCCTACCAAACATTATAAGATCTTTAATACTCTGCACTAAGTCCATATGCTGGTTAGGTATAAATGTATATCCCCTTGATAATAATTCCACAAAACAAGGCTCGATTTCTAAACAAGAATAGTTGTAAATTTTAGTCTCCAGCTTTGTTGGTGATTATATCAGGTAGCCCAAATCTGATGACTATCTCCTCGGCTTGTTCGGGGGACGCTTGTTGTTTTTTTGTACCCTTTGGTCATTAAAGTTTTGGTATAGCCCCTTGGTATGCATAGTCGAAATTATCAAGACAGTCATTTTGGTTATAATACACATCAGTTCTTTCTCTGTTACCTCTTAGTCGATTGGCCCATGTATTACTTTCAGGTTCCTGCTGATTATTATAGTTATTATTTGGGTTAGAATAAGCCCTTCTGTTATTACAGTCCGCTTCATCAGCATCAGTTTCAACCAAAGCTTCTCTTTCTATGGCTGGGTTAACATGGGCCGTTTGGGACGGTGGTGGTTTGGGGTAGGCTGTCCCATTCTTGTAGGCTAAGCGATCTCTTGCCATTTTTTTATATTTATTTTGTTTTAGTCTAACCAAAAGTTGGTCTATTGTGGTGAAAGACCTATCATATTCAAACTTGTAACGAGGGAATTCTGAGTTTGAAAGTATTTCCTCGTTCAAGTCTTTAACTTCATTGGATAAGTCTGCAATCTGTAAGCCATAGTGTTTAGCCATAAGTTTTAATAAGTTGATCCCTTGCGTATCAAAGAAGATTATAAGTTCTTTGTGGAAAAATGAATTCTCAATCAGACCTGTAGGGTACACGTGATAACGCAACCCTTTTGGCACCAGTTTTTCATGAATACATCCATTGAGGTAATTAACCTCAAGTTGTAGCTTCTTAATTTTCAACAGTTTAGTGTCCAGCAGTTTTAGTCTATTGGTCAAAGTGGTTGCACTAACCTGTAAATCGTTGGCGTCTTCTGCCGAAAATCCCATACCATTAGAGTACTGAAAATCCATTTTAGTAGTGTCTGTTAGCCATCTTTCGAACCCAGGACTTCCAATAAGCTCTCCGACGCCTCTCCTTTCCGCTAAAGAACCCATTTCTCCACTAGTACGATTGTAATTTGATGACCCATGGGGGCTCGAGTGAGCACCATTGTCCTCTAGGTTAACGTTAACCGGTTCATCTCTTCCCGTATCAGATCCACGCTGTCGTTGTGCTGGTGTGATACCTGCGTCTAAACTGTTATTGGAAGTTGGATGAGCTGCTGTAGGAACGCTACTAGATTCAAATCTAGCCGCCAGATTGTCTATGCGTTGTGATAGTGCCATGATCAAAGAAGTTAAATTACCGTCATTGTTACGTTCCAGAAGCTGGTCTACGAGCAGCGGACTGCTGCTATTATCCATAGTACTAGGCGCAATGAAGTTTTCCATAGCCAGAAAGTCCAAAAATCACAAAGTAAACCACAGTTTCAAAAACAGACCAGCCAAAACACTATGAAAGAACTCCAGGCGTAGAAAACTAGTTTTATTAAACGCTTTTCGTCGTTCTCATTAGAATGACTTCTTCAGATGAGTTACAGAACACAACCTACAGCTTATATATCCAACCTACAGTAATTAGACAGTAATAAATACCAATTAACTAATCAACTAGTAAACTAATTAGTTAATTGTTTTAAGATTAAAAGCGAATACATATATATACACAGATCTATAAATGTGGTGCATATATTGTATAAAATTGATACATAAATTAAATCAGGATGAATGTGAAACTAACTACACTTGTACTAAAACAATAACATCACAATTTCTTAAATATATATAGGATATATAAAAAATAATATAACTCTATAAGAGAGTACTGTGACATAGTATATTCCATGCCATACAACTTGTTCAATGAATTTACTATTAGGCAAACCTCAATGCACTAGTTCTGTTTATCACATCCCTAGTGACTATAATCCCCCCCCTACACCCAGCTCTCCAACTCTTTGAAGGCATTATGGAATTGGACCTTAGGAACTTGGCCAATAAGGACAATAATGTTTTTTATAATAAAATTAACAGTAGACCATCGAATATTACCCCTGATGAAAAAGCCTTTCTCAAACTGTTTAAAACTTTAAATGTGAGAGCGATTAAGCCAGATAAGGGAGGGGGTTTAGTCTTGTTCGACCAGTATGACTATATTCAGAGTTTCTTCATTACTGGATAACAACACTTACCATAGAGCAAGTGTCAATGAAGTAAACTTGGCGTATAGATTAATCAAGAGTCACTTCAGTGATTATTTCATAGAAGGTTATATAGACCTTGATATGTATAACTACATAAAAACAGAATGGCCAAAAATACCAGTACTTTTTGCTACACCAAAAATACACAAAAGTTTACAACACCCTCCGTTTAGACCACTTACTGATGGTAGGAACTCTATAACCTATGCAAGTGCAAAATTGGTCGATAATATTTTAAAGAAATACCTTAACAATGAAACCCAAATAAGTAAAGACTCATGGGCTTTTTTAAGTAAAATTAATGGAATTGAATTCAATGAAGAGCTCAATTTCTTAACAGTAGATGTCGTGGATTTATACACCTCAATACCACACGACGTAGGCCTTGAATGGGTGAACATTTATTTAGTTAAAAAAGGAGCTCCGACAACAGAACTATACTTGGTAACATCTTTACTTGATATAATTTTAACTAACAACTACTTTCTGTTTAATAATTATCTATATCTGCAGAAATGCGGAGTGGCTATGGGGTCCCCAGTAGGTGCTAGCTTTGCAAACACTGTTATGGCCTACTGGGAGGAGAACCATATCACTAATTCAGAACGTTTTTCAAATTATATCAAGTATTATACACGATTCCTGGATGATATATTCATTTGCCTATATGGTAATAAAGATATGGCTATTGAATTGGTAACTTATTTGAATAGCACCACTAGCTTCCTTAAATTCACATTCGGCTTTCAGGAGACTATCAACTATTTGGATGTTAGGTTAGCTAAGGATAATGAGAACAAACAATTCTCCGCTAGGATACACAGGAAAGAAACGTATAGTAATTCTTTCCTGCACTATACAAGCTTACATCCCTACTCCCAGAAAAAAGCGATTGTGAAGGGTCAAGCTATTAGGGCAGCCCGTATGATAACACGAGATGAGGATTTCATCCAGGAATGTAGGTTACTTGAGGGAATGTTCAATCATAGAGGATACCCCAAGGTGTTTCTCAAAGATATTTTTGTAGAAGTTATATCCAAGAGGGAAAATGGAGTGATTATTCCATTGTTAAAAGCGTCTCATACTATTAATAGACACATTTCAATCCATCAATCCCAGTTGGACTCATATCCAAATAATAGTAGTAGTCCCTTGGAACATAGGGAGAGTAGTCCTAACATAGAAGAACATAGTCCTTGTACTAAAGATGTGAGTATGAGGTTTATTACAACATTTAACCTTGAAAGTAATACTATAAGAGACATTTTGTATAAAAATTGGACTATTTTATTATACGATAAGAAGTGTTCAACCCAGTTAGATACCCTCCCAAAGGTGACTTACAGGAGGGGTAAAAACCTCAAAGTGCTGTTAGAAAGCAGACCAACAACCACAACAGGGAAGGCAAAAGGGACCTCCGGCTGTGGAAGTTGTAATTATTGTAAACATATTAAGAATGGCACTAAACACACGATCAATAAAAAGACATACAACCTTAATTATAAAATAGATTGTAACTCCAAAATGGAAGTATATGGGGCTTTGTGTTCATACTGCCCGTGCTTTTATATAGGAAAACAGAGAGGAGATTACATGGTAGGATTTATGAGCACATTAATGCTACCTCGAAAATGAAAATCGAAAATGCTCTAGCAAAACACATCCTCTCTTATCCCAACCACAATTTTAAATTTGTGGGGTTAGATCAAGTACAACCTGACAGTAGAAGAGCCCCCTTAATTTATTATTGGAAGAACATGAACTATCCTGGCAACTTAGAACTAATGCTTTCTTGGCGCCAGGACTAAATGAACATTGCAATATTTCATGTCTTCTAAAACTCAAAAGTCTGAATAGATAAGTAATGAATAGTATATATAATTAATATTTAATTCCTTTTTTTTTTAATAATTTGTTAACTTTTTCATATTTAATATACTTTATATTTTAATAGATTCAACTTGTTTAACTTGTTAATATGGGAGTTATTTGTATACAGATTTTGAAATTAAATTATAACCCAATAGATTTTTTAGTTTTGTTCTAGACGCATTGAACAAGTTGTATGGCATGGAATATACTATGTCACAGTACTCTATTATAGAGTTATATTATTATTTTTTATATATCCTATATATATTTAAGAAATTGTGATGTTATTGTTTTAGTACAATTGTAGTTAGTTTCACATTCATCCTGATTTAATGTATCAATTTTATGCAATATATGCACCACATTTATAGATCTGTGTATATATATGTATTCGCTTTTAATCTTAAAACAATTAACTAATTAGTTTACTAGTTGATTAGTTAATTGGTATTTATTACTGTCTAATTACTGTAGGTTGGATAAATAAGCTGTAGGTTGTGTTCTGTAACTCATCTGAAGAAGTCATTCTAATGAGAACAACGAAAAGCGCTTAATAAAACTGAGTGGGATCTAGTTTTCTTCGCCTGGAGTTCTTTCATAGTATAATTTTCTGTGTTGACAGATTCTCTCTCAAAATAGGCTTTCTTGATTTGCAGACCACCTCTGCCATGAGGACAGAGTCTTCCAGTCGTGTGCCCCCCCCCCCCGCCCCTGGGGGAAACATCTCCACACTACTCCTGTAAAGGACCTTGGGACTTAAACATCTTTCTGACACCTCATTGGTTCCTAGATAAGGGACTTTGAGGGGTAGAAAAATGTACACCTATGTCAGACAGGATCTTTCCTTCTTGTCCACAACTGGACTGTGTCCTTAACCTTGGGCCAAAAACAAAAGATCTGTCAAAGGGAGCAATGACATAAGAGTTAAATGGAACCACAAAATTCACATAAGCACATCCTGGCATATCCCCGATGGGGATGCCTGAACCCACCACCTATGAGGTACCTTCTGCAGCATGGAAGACCAACCTCATGGATGAACCTAAGAGAGATCAGAGGGTCACCAGCTGCGAGGAGATTCTGCTGCCATCATTGGAGTGGACAGACCTAGAAAGAGATTTGTAAGCTCCTTGATCAAATCCCTTTGCAGTCTTAAAATGTACCAAGTAATCCAGCTGGCTAAAAACAAAGGTTGCTGAAGCATAAATATGCTTGTCAAATGTGTCCAATACCTTGGACTCCCTATTAGGTGGGCAGATAGAGAAACTCTGTTCTGCTGGCTCCTTTCTTGTAGCTGTGGCAACAATGGCATCAACAGGAAGTCACTTACTCCAGAGTATACATTCTTTGGGGGGGGGGGCAAGAATCTTATCAATTTTCTTAGCTATTGGCTCAGTGTCCAGCTCCATCCACACCAGCCAAAATACCAAGATAAGCTCATTGCCAATAGCAGACGAGGCAGACCCAAAAGACTCCAGGAGCACAGATTCACTTGAGTACCAGAAGACCAACCACATGAAGAAAAGATAATGGAAGGAGGCCTAGAGTACCTTTGAGAAAACTCCTCTAGGAATAGACAGGGGAGCCTGGATGAAACAATGTGTTTGAAGTGGAGGTGTATGGATCCAAGGGAGAGAGGTTAGATTTCATGATGTCAGATCCAGGACCGACAGGTCTGACTTTTTTTAGGACCTTGTCAGGGGTCTCCATGGAGAGAGTCAAAGCTGAATTTGAAGGACATTCTGGAGACCTTTTCCAAGATTCATTGTCCTTAATTTGAGGATCAACTTTAGCTTTTTTAGACATCTTAGTGAGTTGAGCTCCAGCCACCAAGAAACTGGATTTAGAGGTAAAGAAGCCACAGCAAAATCAACTTGTTTTTATACTCAATCAAGGCCCTAGAATTAAAGCCAAAACAAATGTAGCAGTCTATCATGGTGGGCTAGACCCAGATAAACACATATGTGGGCATCAGAATTTTGGATCTTATACCCACAGGAATTGACCACAGAGACCCAGAAAGCTGCTTCTGACATTTTAACAGGACTAACAAAAATGCAGTAACAACCAGTTCTTAGTGAAAAAAAATGAAAAACAGAAATGTGCTACTTAACTATACCAACAGACAAAGAAAACATTTAAGAAATGGAAACAAAATTAGGGAAAAAGAAAAATTACCAATGATGGTGGATAAAGTAGTACAAAGGAATACCAGCAATGGTAAGAAAAGTATAGAAAACAGTAACTTAGCTCTAAGAAAGGAAAACTTATAAAAAAAAAATAGTAAACTATGGGAGGGAGGAAACTTACAGGCAAAATACAATAAAATTAGTAACTTACAAAAATAATTTGAAAGAAAGAAAAAAACAAGGATTTCACCAAAAATGCTTGAGAGCTAGGAATCACTGCCTGAAACCTACTGGCGGAAAACAAGATCTGGATTACATTAGGTTGGTGGTGCATTATGGGTAAAGAGGAACTGAAGATTTGTAGTATCCAATGATTTGGCAGAGGCGACAAAGTCTGATCTTAGTCTGCGATCCAAACCCATCAGCTGATGAATTAATGAAAATTAAATCAGAAACTATTTTGTTGGTTTCTTTCGGCTTTTCCCGGTTAGGGGCGCCACAGCGGAACTCTGGTCCGCTAATAATTGGCAGTAGATTTTTACGTACTGGCTTGCCGGGCCTAACGCACAACCTTCAACGAAGGAATGCCCATTCACGCATGTCGCCACACAGAAGACACTCTGAGAATCGAACAGGCAACGTTTAACTGAGGCGACAATGCTACCGCAGCACCACCACCGCAGTTAGCCTGAATTTAACCCTTAGCCAGACCCAGTTAATTACTCCTATCCAAGGAAATTTTAGGAGGAACAGATATATATTTAGTTTTCAGTTTCTTTTTTCAAAGGAAAAATTAGAACAGTGTTATTAATGGCAGTAGCTACTTCACCAGGGATGGAAACATTCTAATAAAACAGGGAAACTTACCTTGTTCCCACTGCCAGAACTGACAAAAGTAGTTCTCCTTTGCCCAGTGAAACACCAACAGCTTCACAGAACGCAGCTAACCCCAAATCTATAGTGGCTGTAGGCGCTTTACCAGAGTAATCCGGGGTAAAGACGAGTGGCTGGGGTACAACTAATGGCTAATGCAGAGACACCCACCTGTGGCTGAGGAAAATTGCTAGCCTGCTGTAGTGGAAAAAACTGTTTGCTTATTCTTTTTGTCGATGGAGAATGGACAGAGCGTGGGATGATAAAGCTGAAAATTGTGCCTCTGTTACAGAGAAAACAAGCAGCAGAAACCAGTAAAAAAAAAAATTCAAGTCTTTAAAATTCACTTTTTTTTTCCACAGAAGCAGAGTAAAAAAACCTCAGTAAGTGAAACATTCTCCACAGAAAAAAAATGGTTTACTTTAAACTACTTTTAAAAACTGACAGAAAGAGCTTTCCCATTTAAAAATACAATACAAACTTGTGACAATCCATTAAACACAAACTTAAACTTTAACATTTTCCTGTTCAGGGAAGTTAAAATTTTTAAAAAGGTTTTCCCCCCTGAAGAAAACTCATCTATCCAGCAAAGTAACAGCAAAAGCAGACTGGCGATTCTTGAAAGAATCAGGATCATACTCTTCAGAGGTAGGAAAGCTCTGAAGGAGTTGGTGCCCAAATGCTTTGGAAGCAGGCCGGCTGTTATAGCCTTGCAAGAGAACCATTACATCTTAGGCTACTACAGCAATGATAAATATGAAGAACATCAGCAAAAGTCAGAGAGGCAAAGACCATCAATCTTTTACTGTTAAGTGTTAATTTCATGGCCATCTCACAGCCTCAAAATTGTGACCCTTGAGTAGCTACTGTATGGATGAAATCCATGAGGAATAAAACATTTCTTCAAAGTTGGTGTACCTTAGTCAAAAGCTGCTGATTTTCTTGCAAAGCAGCACAGGCACAGAGGAACCAGCAGTCTCCTAGAATGCCTTGCTTCACTTGTCCTTCATGATGGTCATCTGTAAATAGTCGTGGAGATGCAGAGATTTCCTGTTAAAGGGAGAGATGAAGGACATTAGTGTAGAACAGCAGCTCATGAATGACTATCTGATACACAGCAGGAAAAATGGAAGTGTGACGCCTTTTAGAAGGCCTCAATTTATGCCAATACACAATAAGCACAGCCTGAAAAAGGGGAGCAATTCTCATTTCAAACTTGTAACACCACTTCAAAAGCATATTTTAAGACTTATATAATTTACAGGTTTTGCTGCCTACTTTTAACATTTTAAGCTGTAATGATTAGACATTTAGTAAGAGAGGACTACCACAGCTGTGTCACGTTGTGCTTGTCAATTTAAAAAGCAGCTGTGGGACAGTCAGCAAAAGCATAACAGGTGCGATATTGCATAATTATAGTAGCTACATAACTGATTTCAGTAACAGCACATCTGTAAGGTCAATCTCGACAACCAAAAAAGGACTGATGCCACATGCATTTAGGAGCACAAGACAAGTAAAACTTAACTAAATTGCCAGGAATTCTCCCTCTACCATCATGCACCACACATGGTAGATTCTGTTGGATTAATTACAGCTATCAGCAGGTAAAAAGACAGAGAGAAGGAAAAAAAAAGACTCCAAATCACATTCAACAAAGTTAAGGGACTAAAAGTCAAGGAAGCTACAAGCCATGGATTATTATGTTGCAGATCATTAGGGTATATGATGTGCATATTAATATAGTTACTATTTGCTAACTGGATAAGTACAGTAGTCCAAGCACCCTTATGACTCGGGCCTTGCAGAAGTGTATATTAACAATTTTGTACATCATAACACGAATGGAGTATGAAATGATCCAAGTGACACACACAAACCTGGATAAAACAAACAAAGAGCAATTACACTTGCCAAGTATATTTGTTAGTACTACTTTTTTCTGCCTACTGCATATACATATATAGAGCAGTGAATGATAGCATTCCATATTTTTAGACACTGCCTGTTATTTGTCCATGGATAAATCTTGACAGACAGAAAATGTTTCAAAATGTGGTATTCTACCATTCAGTAGACATCAATGCTATAAAGCAACAACCTTTTATAATGAAACTTAAAACTTGGGCCATCACACAACTTGCCGTTTAATCTACAAGTCTAGGAATAACTGAGAGAGAGAGAGAGAGTCAGATTTCTTCATCCACTTGGTCACCACCTTCCTCTGCAGGGCAGAGCCAGTGGATATTACACAGTGTTCTCAGTCACTGAAAGAGCAGGAGATGCACCATCTCCAGCAAGAACTAGCTTCGCCACTGAGCACCCTATTCAACCACAGCCTAATTACAGGCTTCATTCTAGCAGAATGGAGAACCGCCATTGTCATCCCCTTGCACAAAGGTGGTGCCACTACTGACCCGGTTAACTATTGCCCCATTAGCTTGACAAGTCTGATTTGTAAAGTCATGGAGCATATTATGGATCTCAAACAAGGGCATAGGCAATCTCCAAACACTCGACCCCACCCATTTCAGATTAGTCAGGGGCAGATCTTGCCTACTAAACCTAGTTGACTTCTTTGAGACAGTCACCTAGACCCTGGATGAGGGAAAGTCAGTACATATAGCTTACCTTGAGACCTGGCCAAGGCCTTTGACACAATCCCCCACTTGGGCATCATTGAAAAGCTAACACAACTTGGTGTTAATCACCATCTTG
This sequence comes from Protopterus annectens, assembly GCF_019279795.1. Lineage (NCBI taxonomy): Eukaryota > Metazoa > Chordata > Ceratodontiformes > Protopteridae > Protopterus > Protopterus annectens. Next base: position 951,661,216 of record NC_056734.1, on the reverse strand, counting down.
TTAGATGGGTGGCAAACTAGCTCACAGATAGGACCCACAAGGTCTAAAGTGGCACCACCACCTCTAACAGCAGACCTGTCACTAATGGTGTTCCCCAGGGATCTGTCCTGGGACCCCTATTGTTTTGGCATCTACTTTTTAGAGGTTCAGGCAAAGACCAAGGGCCTGTGGTTGACCAAGTTTGCAGATAACTACGTTGGGTGCTGTCACAGACTCCTCAAATGACATTAACATACTGAAAGAAGGTCTCACAGCTGCAAATAACTGGTGCCAAAGTCATGGCCTTAATTTAAGCACAAAAATGTATCATACCATTTGGCAAAAACACTGCCCCTACTGATTACCACATCAATGGCAATCCCCTAAACACAACCTGTGGTTAGAGACCTAGGTACTCAGGTAGACAACAACCTCACATTTAACCATCATGTGGTGGCAGTGGTCAGAAAAGCCTTCTACTTGGTTCATCTCAAAAGTAAAGGGATTGCATCCAGAAAAAAGGATGTTACCTCTCTGTACTCCTCCATCATTAGACCTATAACTGAGTACAACACCCAGTTTGGTATGTACCTCTCCAAAACACTTCCACCAACTGGAAAGGCCACAGAAATACCAGAGGGAATCCATGGCCTCCAACACTGCTCTTATGCAGACAGGCTCAAATTACTATACACAAGGCAATATCGGACCTTGCCTTAATAGAGATGCTCCATATCCATAAGTAACTCCTCGTGCATTACCTGCTCAATATGCCTAAATCTAATATGCAACATCAACAAAACCTGCTGGCAAGGAAGGTTAGTCTCCCAGAGGCTGCCCAGTCTCTGGAATAAACTTCCCATACATGTCAGAGTACCTCGCTAACCCTCTTCAAGGATGGGAAACCACAAATTTGACCCAGGGGTTCCACCTTTGTCCCTCATTGACAGGGGCAACAGGTGCCGAATGAGGTTTCTTTTTGGGGATAAACTATTAGCTAGGCTTGTAAAGCCCCAGGGCCATTAGCCTAGCAACCCTTTATGATCTGCCACCCATCATCCCACAGAGAACTGCACATACCCATAATTTATACTTGTAAGCAGTAGCCTACGGGGATTTTTTTGTTATGCAATGTAAGCAAGTTTAACATGATGAACCTAGCTATCAGCTTAAAGTGACCACACATTTACAGCTCTGTACTGGACAATGGCTGCGACATCCTACCAAGGGATCAGTCCATACATCCTGTGGACTGCTAACCTACTTCATAATTGTCCATTCATGTGGCCATTAGCTTCTTGGTCCCTGCTTTCAGTAACTGAAAGAAAACCTGTTGGGACTGTTTCTGTGCTAATGACTCAACAGCTATAATGGATTGCTTTCTGAAATAAAGGGTCTCCCAGGTCAAGTTATCAAGCAGACCAGGCCTGAAGTTTATGCTTAATTGTGGGCAAATTTACACCTCAGTCCCCCAAGTTGAGCCTGGGTCTCTGAATTATAATGCACTCCTAACCACTTTTTCCCCCCATAGGGCAGTTGTGTCATGTGATAACATTTCAATTTTATGAATATGCTGAACAGTAAAAAGGCTTGGCCAGTATATTAAATCATATTGGTTTTATTGTAGATGAAACATTACATATATTGAGACACGTTGTGTGTTTCATGTATGAAGTTTTATGTGCTGATGCTTTGAGATATCCACGCACACCGACACATACTTGTATGCATATACTAATCAATTTGATGGATGCTTACTAAGTTGTGGTTTTAGAACTTGTACTACAGCACAGTACTATGATCTGATGACTGGCTCTGTAAAGCCCTATACAGTTCATCACTGCAAGTCTCCATCAGCTTACCTCCTTTTATGCCTATTTTGTCCATACTTTCATATACTTCGTTATTCCATCTAATCAGAATATCCCAGCTTATCTTACTCCCTCCCAGTATTTCTTCCTCCATCTCCAGGCATAAGCTAGCTTCCTATGTTTTATCTTTGCTGCCCCCACAGTAATACTCTTGGTAGCCTGCAATTTATTTTTCTTACCTTTCAGAGCCTGTGGACATGAGACTGAGGCCTGTCACTCAAATAGCAAAAGCTCACCTGTACAACAATCCACTAAGTATTAGCCCTATACGAAAGCTGTACCTGAAAGCAGCAGCCTTCTGCAATTTGTTGTTCTGCAGTAGCCCGAGAACATCAAATTGCATCCTCTATTACTCAAAACAGCAGAAATGCAACTCATCTCTCCACTGAAAACTGACTTTTCTTCCATTCTTTCCATACACTTCACCTACTCAACCAAATTTGCTGCCAAACTTATATGTAGGACACAGCTCTAAAACAACTACTCTGCCTTGAGCTACTTAACTATTTAATGCACTTGCAACTTACTGTTGTACACAATCTTATAAAGACACCTGAAAAATCTTAAACCAGTAAGAGATACCCTCAGCACTACTCACCAGGTAGAGACCACTCAACCGATAAGCTTTTAGTTATCTCAACAAAGTCTAGTAACTCAGCAGTGACTCATACTCCCATGACATATCTAAACTCTGGAACACCATCCCAATATACCTAAAACAGACCATGGCACTTTCCATCTTCAAGCCCTTACTAAACACCTAAAGCACAAGTGGTCACTGATATGCTCCTCACTTGCGTAATTAGATTTACCTTTGTCAGCTAGTACTCCGTATATCACCTTATAACCGCTACACCTTTCTGCAGAACAAGCTACCATAGGTACCTACCTATGGTGCATGGTATACTAGACTATTGGCCCTAGGGCCTATATATGCCTAGCCAAAAAGGTACCTTGGCTTTTGCCACCCAAGAAAATTATTTTCCTGTGCCCCTGTCAAGCAAAGCCACAGAAATGATCCCCAGGGTGAATGTTCTATTTCCCATCCAATCATCAAGATTCTTCTCGAGTGCTAATGATGAGCTCTGACAAATAGGTAGTCTGGTCCAGAGTATGGGAAGTCCCTGGGACAGGAATCTACCCCTCCAGCACGTTCTGTTTATTGTGGTGACACGATTTAGGTCCCTAGAGCGTGTAGCTTGGAGGAATTGGGATTTCTTCAAGTGGAGCACGTCCAACAGCTCTGGGTTTGACAAAGCTTTGTAAGTTAGGCAGAGATAGTCTCAGAGTAGCCGATATGCGACAAGAGTAAAGCTGGAGTTTTTTGAGACTGTCTGCATAGGGTATCTGTTTGAGGCCAGTAATCCTCTTTGTGAAGTATTTCAGCGGCCTTTCCAGTTGCTGTAGAGGTCTTGTGAGGTACATACCAAAAGGGGTGTTGCACTCTATAATGGGTCTAATGAGTTATGAGTAGAGGGGAACAATGACCTTTTTTTTCTGGATGAGAAACCTTTTGTGATAAGGTGTGCCACGTAGAAGGATTTCCTGACCACTGTGGCAATGTGATTATCAAAGGAGAGACTCCTGTCCACCTGTGTCCCAAGGTCTCATCACACTTTCGGTGTTAAGTAGACTACCGCCTATATGGTAGTTCATGGGTACAGAGTTTTTACCAAAGGGGATGACCATGCACTTTTTGGCATTGAGCCTGAGGCCATGGCTTTGACACCAGGCATCTGTCTCAGTGAGGCCCTTTTGTAAAATGTCCACATTGTTAGGAGTTTTGATTATGGCTCCTAGTTTGCAGACATCTGCAAACTTAGTTAGCAAAAGACCTTCTGTGTTTGGTATCTACTTCTCTGAAGTACAGGCTAACAGGAGAGGACCCAGGACTGAACCCTGTGGTACTCCACTTGTCACTGGTCTGAAATCTGATTTGGAGTCTGATACTTTCACAGTGTGGGCTCTGTCAGTAAGCCAGCTGGTAACACATCTTGTGACATAGGGATTTATACCTAGTTTTGTGAGTTTACCTATAATTCCAGAGTGGGGGATGGTGAACACCTTCGCAAGATCTAAATTGGTTGTGTGAACCAGCTTACCCTCTTACCCTCATCTATGGCTGTGGTGATTGCTTCAAAGAAGTCTATCAGGTTTAGGAGACATGATCTGCCTTTTACAAACCAGAACTGTGTGGGGTCCAGAGTTTGGAGATCTCCAATGTCTGTTTAGGAGTTGCATGATTATACGTTCCATGGCCTTGCAGAACAGGCTTGTCAGGCTAATGGGGCAGTAGTTCCCGGGGTCAGTTGTGGCTCCCCTTTGTGGAGTGGGATTAACAGTCATGGTGCGCCATTCAATGGGCACAAAGCCTGAGGTGAGGCTATGACTGAACATGGTACTTGGGTGGGATGCCAGTTCATTCTGTAGTTCATGTATACGACAGCCTGGGGTGTTGTCAGGTTCCACGGATGCTGTGTTCTTGGCTTTGGAGAGTGAGGTTTTTATTTGTGCAGCCATGATTATAGGAACTTTGCATTCTTCCGGTATAGAGATGGGCTCTTTAGGGGGTGAGGGGGGGGGGTAAAGTTAGCACTGAACCCATCTGCCAGGATGCTGGCAATATCAGTTGGTTCTGTATATTTAGTGCCATTGTGCTGTAACTCAGAGCAGATACAAGTGTTGCCATTGAGATTATTGGCACAGCTATAGAATGCTTTGTGGTAGTCTTTAGATTCAGTGGCGATTTTGTTTTCATAACTTACTTTGGAGGATTTTATGAGGGATCTCAGCTTCCTACTGAGGCTGGCCAGGGAGTTCCTCCAATCATGGGATTTTACTCTTTTGCAACAGTTTCTTTCTTCTATTGTGAAGTTTATGGCAGAAGACCACCAGATTGACTTCCTTTTTTGAGGATAGCATCTTGGTTCTGTTAAAGATAGCATGATCCATGCACTTGTGTAAGTGCATTTGTGTAGGATTCGGCAGTCATACCTCTATTATCCATCTGCATGGGTGTTGTCAAGTTTGCCACTTCTGTCTTAAGAAGCGTGAAGTTGGCTTTGGAGAAATTTTTTACGGTTGTTTCCCTAATGGGGGGCGAGGGCGGGATGTGGATAGCTACTGTGATTAGCTTGTGGTCGGATCTGACCAATAAAAAGTTGACCTCTGGTGTGGAACACCGGTCACCCATGTTGGCGATGACCAGGTCTAGGATACTGCTGCCCCTGGTGGGTGTGTGGATAAGTTGATCCAAGGCGTTGGAATTTATGAATTCCAGAAAACGTTGAGCAAGAGAGTTGGTACACGAGTAGTTCTCAGTTAATGGTGGGGTAGTTGAAATCACCCATTATTAAGGTGTTGGGTTGTACCCTAATATTTTCCAGTGTAACAAGAAAAGTGGGAAATCTGGGGCATGGTGGGGGGGGGGGGTCTGTAGCAAGCTACAATCTGGATTGCAGTCTTGCCCAGAGTTACTTGAACTTGGACAATCTCGGATGCATTATGCTGAGCAAACAGCTTGAAGGTGTGGCTATTCTTAATGAATTTAGACATGCCTCGGCCTTTATTGTTTAGGTCCGTGTTAGGTGGCCAAAAGGTGGGGTATGAATTCCAGCCTGGTAATGTAGCGGTGCTCTCTGGAGCTTTGAACCAGGTCTCTGTCACTGCACAGATGTCGATGTTCTCCATTTTAAGGAGTGCCTTGAGTGAGTGCATTTTGAGGTTTAGACTTCTAGCATTGAGTAGCACTACCTCATATTACTTGCTTGTATCTGTTATGGTGGTGAATTTGTCATTTGAACCTTACCTAAAAAAGGCACTATGGGGGTAGCAAGAGCCTTTGCCAGTATCCGGAATCCCAAAGGTGACAGGTGCAGGCCATCTCTGGCAAAGCATCATGGTCTGTCGATCCTATCATCCCAGGCAGACAGATACTGGATTCCCTTAGAATTACACCAGAAGCTTATCCAATTGTTGAAGTCAATCATTTTGTCCTTGTACTGTGGTATCATTCTGGGTTATGGCAAGATGCTACTCAGGGCTACGGTCATATCTGCCTGGGCTACAAGATCGGACAGCTCCTCCAGGTCTCCATGTAGTCCAGGAAGGTAAGTCTCAGGTCATTCACACCAATATGGACAATGACCAGAGTCATATATGTACTTGTTGTGGAGTGACCCGAGTGCACGTGTCATGGGCAAATCCTGGCACCAGACAGGTAGCGGACAGTAACTTTCTCCTTATTTAGCCTGGTGAGTGGAATATCAGTGTGCCGGACTACAGAGTCACCTCTGACTAGAGTGTTGGGTATGTTATAGTTGTAACAGAAGTTAATTCAAGGTTAAGAATCCGAGTGGGTTGGCCTTCACAAATGTTCTCTGTTAGACTGAATGAACTAATGACACTAGACTGAGAGGAGTCTCTCAGATAAAATATACAGTATGGGAGGGCAACTACAAAGCCACAAAGTATAAGACCACCACAAAAATAGACATGGGGATGGGAATCTATTACAGCTACTAGCTGTAGCCACTAAATGAAAGTTTTAAACAGATCAAGGAGTAAGCAACTCCAAACAGACTAGACTAGCACACAGACACCTCAAAAAATCAAAAACGCACAGAAAAGCACGGATAGAGCACTCAAACAGAAAAGTACAGTTTTGTACCTACCATAAATGTAGATGTTCGAAGATCCACATTGCTGCAGTCCTTACACTTGGGTAGTCCGCTGTCCTCGGTCGGCCCGAATATCAAAGTATAAGGCTGACGTCGGTCAGGGCGCATTTGACTGACGTCAGGGTACAAATGCGCATGACCGACGTCATATCCTCAGTCTTTTCTTGCCCCAGATGTCAGAAGACCCTAAAAATAAAGGTCAAAACCAAAAGACAGCAAACAACCAACCAACCACCCTTGCACTAACTACATGTACAATATATACAATATACACAATATGTACAACCCAACCCACACAACCACCTCTAACTACAGAGGGGAAGGAGGGAGGGTAAATTGGACTGCAGCAATGTGGATCTTGAACATCTACATTTATGGTAGGTACAAAACTGTACTATGTTCTTCATCTCACATTGCTGCAGTCCTTACACTTGGGTAGAATCCCAAAGCAGAGGTAAGGGAGGATGGCTAACTACAAGGAAGCAGGAGCCGCCAAAATGCCCTGCAAAACAGCAGTGGCAAAACCAGCCCTGGACTTAGAGTAAAGTGGCAGGTGATAATGCCTAGAGAAAGTATGCACAGAACTCCAAGTAGCTGCCTCCAAAATATCCTTGGTTGCCACTCCCTCAAAAAAGCTGTTGAAGTGGCAGTAGCCCTAGTGGAATGAGGCCTAATCCCAGCTGGAATCTCCTTGCCATGATGGGAATAACAGAAAGAAATGCAAAACCCAATCCACTTAGAAATAGTTTGTTTTGACACAGGCTTGCCCTGAGAACTCAAAGCAAAAGAAACAAACAACTGCTGAGACTGCCTGAACCCTTTAGTTCTGTCCAAATAATAACGCAACTGCCTGTGAACATCTAAAGTGTGCAAAATCTTTTCCCCTTTATTTTGGGGATTTGCATAAAAAGTAGGCAAATGAATAGTTTGGTTTAAAGCCACACTAGAAACCACCTTAGGCATAAAGGAAGGATTAGTACGTAATGATACCCTATCCTTATGGAAAATCAAGAAAGGCTCAACCGCCATAAGGGCCTGTAATTCAGACACCCTTCTTGCAGAGGTAATGGCCAATAAAAAGCAGTCTTCCATGATAAATATTTCAACTCAGCAGTAGCTGCAGGCTCAAAAGGTTGTAGAGTGAGTTTCTCCAACACAAAATTGAGATCCCAAGCAGGAGCAGGAGCTTTTAGGGGTCTTATATTCTTTGCCCTCTAAGAAATTGCTTGAACAAAGGATGAGAAAACAATGGTGGGTCACAATCATAGTGAGCGAAATTGCTGCAGCATGAACCTTAATAGAAGAGAAAGACAAACCTTTGTCCAGTAACTCAGTAAGATATTGAAGAGCCACACTCAAATTAGGCCCAGAAACATCAAAATCTTTTGCTGCACTCCAAAATAAAAATCTCTTCCATTTATCCGTACACTTTCCTTGTACTAGGCCTTCTAGCTTCCAAAATAACATTCAAAACTTGCTGAGGAAGTGGAGGCCCACTATGGTTCAAAACAGAATATGCCAGGCTGTTAGGTGCAGAGAGTGAAGCTTGACATTGAGCAAATGGCTGTCCTCCTGTGACAACAGGTGTGGAATCGAAGGCAAAGGCCATGGAGGCTTCCATACTAGACTTCTTAGTAATGGGTACCAGTGCTGTCGAGGCCAATCTGGAGCTATTAAAATCATCCTTGGCTTGTCCTGTCTGACCTTCAGAAGTACCTTTGGGAGGAGAGGCAGAGGTGGAAAGGCATACACATGAAGATTGCTCCAATTGAAAGAAAGAGCATCCACTCTCCAAGCTGTGGGATGAAACCTTGTTGTGCAAAACTTTGGCAGCTGATGGTTCAGTGGAGAAGCGAACAGATCTATGTCTGGAGTTCCCCATGACACTGTCAATTTTTGAAATACATGAGGATCCAATTTCCACTCGTGGGGATCCATAATTCGTCTGCTCAACACATCTGCTAAGGAGTTCTGTGCTCCTGGCAGAAACCTTGCCTGAAGATTGAGCTGTAAACTGAGAGCAGTCTCCCACAAAATCATTGCTTGCCTGCATAGAGGATAAGAATGCGTTCCCCCTTGCTTGTTGATGTACCACATGACAGTTGTGTTGTCTGTTAGAATCAACACCTGTCCTGGAAGGAGGAATTCCTTGAAAGCTATTAATGCAAACTGGACTGCTAACATCTCCTTCATGTTGATATGTAGATGTTGTAGTCTGACAGGCCACTTGTTTTGTATCCACTTTCCATTTAGATGAGCTCCCCAAGCTTTGTCTGAGACATCTGTCGTTAAAATCTGACTCGCCTCTGGCCGGGTCACAGAGTCCCTTGTTTAGGTGACATTCCTGAGCCCACCACAAAAATTCCTTCTGAATGCAAGGTATTATTTGAATGACAGTGTCCAGATCCTGGCAGTGCTGTGTCCATACATTTTTGAGATACCATTGTAGCTTCCTCATATGCAGTTTGGCATTGGGAAGCACCAGAATACAAGATGCCATGAACCCTAAGGCTTGAAGGACTGTCCTTGCAGTCAGCCCGGACTGATGAGATAGTTGATGGAAGTAAAGGGATAGACTCTTTTGTTTGTCCGGGGTTAAAAAGGCCATCTGGGATGCTGTATTCAGTCTCACACCCAGAAAGCACATGTCTTGAGAGGGTACTAGACTGGACTTTATTTCGTTCACAGAATACCCTAGGCATCTTAGCACTGCTATCACATATTCCAAATGATGAAGAAGCTCTTCCCTTCCTTGAGCCAAAATTAGGCAGTCGTCCAAATAAGGATAGATCTGTATTCCTTTCAGTCTGAAGAAAGCTATCACTGGAGCCAGAACTTTCGTGAACACTCTGGGCAGTAGATAAGCCAAAGGGCAATGCAGAGAACTGATAGTGAGAAGTCCCAGCTCGAAAACACAGATACTTTCTGCAACTGAGTCTGATAGGAACATGAAGGTAAGCCTCCTTGAGATCCAAAGTTACCATCCAATGATCTTTGCCCAGCAGAGGTAAAAGCTGCTGCAACGTCAACATTTTGAACTTGGGAATGTCCAGATAAGTGTTGAGGATAGATAAATCCAAAATTGGTCTCCACGTGTTCCCCTTCTTTGGTACTAGGAACAGGCGAGAATAAAATCCTAGGCCCACTTCTGGCAGAGGGACCGGCTGTATGGCCCCTAGTTGGAGCAACAGAGAAACCTGTTTGTGAGCCTCTATTCTTTGTTGAGGAGGAACGTCTGGCATGCCTTTGAAAGGAGGCAAGGTATGGAAATAAAACCTGTAGCCGTGGTGTATGATATCCAATACCCATCTGTCCTGGGTAATTAAACTCCAATTTTCTTTGAAAAGTGCCAACCTTCCTCCCAAAGGTGCTGCCAGACGAGCAGGCTCTGGCAGCTGAAAAGGTAGGTCATTGGGTCTGCTTACGAAAGGACTGACCCCTGCCCTCCCCGAAGCCTGTGCAGGAGAACTCCCTGTTCTAGGCCTGAAAGAGCCCTGAGCTCTGCCCTTACCACGTCTAGATCTACCCCTAGACTGGGAATCATAAGAAGGATACATCCACCCTTTAGTAGGCCAATTTCTACTAAACTTTGGAGGCTGGACCTGCAAAAAATCTTTAACAGTCTGCATAGACTTAGCCTTGTCTTCCATTTTCTTTAAAACTGTCTCAACAGGAGGACCAAACAACACGTCAGATTGTAAAGGAGCATCTAAAATCCTTGTTTTAACATGTTCAGACAAATTCTGATTCCTCAGCCAGGCGTGCCTGCGAAGAACTGACCCAGTGGCAGCCACCCTAGACGAGGCCTGTACAGCATCAAAACCACATTGCAAAGAATGCTTACCCACCTGTTCAGAAACATGCACTAAATCTTGCAACTCTTTACAATCAATACCTACCGCCAGAGCATCAACCTTAGACTTCAATAGTGAAAGGAGATAGTTTTGGTATTTCAACATGTGAAACTGGCAATTCAGAGCCCTCATAGCAAGAGTAGAAGAAGTATAGACTTTCTTACCCCATCTATCCAAGGCCCTAGCCTCCTTGTCTGCAGGAACCGGATTTTTAACAACAGAAGCCTTAACACCTTTAGGCCCCTGGCTAACAGTTTCTGGGTCTGCCCTAGGACTCTTAAAAAGATACTTATGAGCTTCAGGCACCCTGTAATACCTATCCGGCTTAACAGGAGCAGGAGGCAAAGAATCAGGATTAAGAGAAGCCTCTGTAAACAGATCTACCACTACATCCAAAACGGGAGGTATAGCGAAAGGCCTATGCTGGGGTAAAACAGAAATTCCCTAAGCCTTTTCCTGGAATCAGAGAAGTCCTGACCTTCCCACTTAAAATGCTCCCTCATAGAATGAAGAGTTTCTGAAAAGAAAAATCCTCAGGAGGAGTAGCAGAAGGAGTAGAATCATCCACATCAGAATCAGAATAAGGAGAGTACTCCTGCAAGTCTTCAGCCGAAGACTCTGAAACATCTGAAGCCTGCTCAAAACCCCCTAGCTCAGGCTCCACCCTAGGTCTCTTATCAGGAGGGGGCATAGAACCCCTAATCAAAGTAATCAAATCTTCTGCCATTTTAAGCATATGCTTCTTGGGCACAGTACCAGAAGAGCTAGGAGTAACACCAACTGAAGCTAAACCTGGCCTGCCCCTGGGAGAAGACTTTGAAACAGAAGGAGAGGGCCTAGCCACCTTAGGAAGGGAGGGGAGTATAGTAACCTGAGAAGCCCCCTCAGCCTGACTTGTCTCCTGAGAGGCAACATCTTGCAATAATAAGGTCTCACCCTGGGAAGACAAAGAAACCTCCGGTGGAGCCACCGACACGTCTAAAGAACCGGCGTCCGGTACAGACGGCTCTTCTAGCCTAGGCTTAACTGCCTTGTCCTTGCGCTTCTTCGAAGAAGCGGACGTCGGAGCATCCGACGGCATTTTATAGTTGCACCGCTTCCCAAAGACTAACCTTGCACAATCCAACCTTCTCTTTATAGTGCGTTTATTAAATCTAGCACAAGAGCGACAGCCAACAACGTCGTGCTCAGGCCCTAAGCAAGGAATACACAAAGTATGATAATCTCTATGCTGTATCTGTTTCCCACAAGAAATGCAATTATTGACTTTTTCTGACATCCGGTAAATGACTTGAGGCAAGAAAAAACTAAAATATTCCCCAACGGGGTACTTAGCCAACTTTGAACTCGGTCTGAAACTTCTAAATCGAAAAATCTCAGAACGCCAACCGGCACTTGCAATGCTGCTTCTGCATCGGACCATGCGGCAAAAAAGACTGAGGATATGACGTCGATCATGCGCATTTGTACCCTGACGTCCTGACGTCAGTCAAATGCGCCCTGACCGACGTCAGCCTTATACTTTGATATTCGGGCCGACCGAGGACAGTGGACTACCCAAGTGTAAGGACTGCAGCAATGTGAGATGAAGAACATCTACAACTCTCAGTATGAAAAAGCAGTTTACAGTTAATTCAGTAAACATGCAATTTGAGTAATGAACCATATCTAGCAATGACAAATACAGTTAAAATGGTATAAAACCGTACATAAATGCAGTGAAACAGTAAAAAAAGCTTTATAACAGTGCAAAAAGTAGTATAGCAACTATATAGCACAATTATAAGTGTCACAGAAGTGCAATTCAATGAAATAGGTGTGAGAAATAACTTATCCTGCTCTTGGAATCTTAATGAATTTCTGCTTAGTTTCAGTAATGAATTACCATCCACAGCCTGATAATGCATGCCTGTATGCACAACCTTTTCCAAACACAGGGTTTATATACCAGAGAGGATGGGAGAGTTACAAGATCAAATTACTACTCAGTCCTATTCAGCCCCTGCTATTACCCAATCACTTGTACTACAGAAGGTCAGGAAACCCTGTTACTCTCAATAATAATGAAAACAGACTATCAGCAGAAAATGGCTGCCAGAAACACAGGAAACTCAAACTACCAGGCCTGGATAACAGCAGGCCTCTATCAAGATTATGCCACCTGAGCAAAACACAGAAACCTCAATTTAATGCATAGAAAGAGCACTAAGAGAAAATACAAGTCTCAGTATAAAAAAGCAGTTTACAATTTAGTAATTAAATACAATACAATTATAGTAATGCATAACCACTCCTCACTTTCCTTCCTACCTTAATCTCCCTCTTAACATTTCTATTTCTTTGTGACCTTACTAGCTTATTGACCTCCTCAAATACACTCCACCATTATCTTAGAACCAGGACCTATGTCAGTATTCTTACTCCACTATCCAAGTCATCAGCTATGCAATGCCCTTCTCTCTCTCTGAGTTTTTAACTTTACCTTCTGACCGTTTCACACTCCATACCTCAATTTTAATTTTATTCCTAACATCTGCAACCCTCCTTACCCAGTCATACAAGTCTGTCACATGCACATGATCTGTTTGCATACTAAATGTTTCATACTTGGAATTTAATATTGTGTACACTGTCACCACAGAAGAAATACCACTCTGAACTTTCAACACTCATTACAGAGCAATTACTTCTCTGTATTCTAGATATCTTAAGGACTATGTTGTTTTATTAAGATAAGGTACATTCTCTTAAATACCTTATATTTATCTGTAGCTCCTTCTCCCCAAGCCTCCAGGGAAAAAAATTGGGCTTTCTCAAAGACAAAAAGTCTGGGAGAATGGTCCCATATACGATACTGAACTATCTGGCCTTGCAATGCTAAGTTCTGAAAAATAAATGAAATATAATACAAAATTATCACTTTTTAAATGCGTTTTTTGAAAGGCAAGCCGCATACATACCCCGAACTTGCACATACCAACTCAGACATCACTATACCTCACAGAAAATGGAATATTTAGAGACATAGCAACCTCCAATTTAGTACGTCAGTTTGGATTTTTCATCATTTAGACTCGAATGTTTGGGATTCAACATTATGAGTCCTAATATTTTACATGATTACTTGGAGAATGATTCAGTGTGTTTATTTGCAAGCAGTGCAGATTCATTCATTCAGGTCCTTACATTACCAATCCTGGGTATCTGCAAGTGATCCCATGTACAAAGGAACTAAAACTACAGGTGTTGTTTATATCACTATGTGTACAATGTAGTACATTTTATATGGAAAAAAACAGAATGAAAAATCAGTTGCACATTGACATGTACACAGTATGGCTAATAGATTTAAGAGTTCACTGCATAAACTATCAACTATTCATGACAAAAAAAGTTAGGTCGTTTATTGTAGAAAAAGTATGGAGGAGTGGAGGGGCAATTGAGAGAACACTCTAGAATAAGTAACTGCTTTGGCAGATTAGTTTGAACTTGTGTAGTTTCCTAGGGTAAGATAACATTTCAATTACCCCTGGGCTTAAATTACGAAGAACTACAGTGTCACTAGCGATTACCACATGACTTACTTTATAAAAGGTTGTGGCTTAATGATTTATTTTTTATTCTGATGAAGCCCTGATTGAGTTGAGATGAAATCACTAAACACCTTAAGATTCCTCTGTGGATATGTGTATTATAATTTTTAACTATATTCACAACTTTTGCACTGTCCTTTACTTATGTTTTGATACGCAAGGAAGGAAACAGATACAGAAAGTAACTAGAATTACTCTAGAAGACTGATTACATATTAACATTTTAACCATGTGGTCTTATAAAACCTGAATCTTGGGACTATTCCATTAAGTGTGGAACATTAGAGTTGACATCCTGCAAACTACATCAACTGTTTCTACCACATCCTTCAAAACACTTAAGGGAGGACCAGTAGCCCCCTAATAAACATTTTAGTTGAACATGCAGTGAATTAAAATAGTACTAGTGTTTTAACCTCTGGGGCTGAAAAGTATTAATTCTCATTTTCACAAATGCTTCCAAAATTACTTAATATAGCTCATATCTTCCTTAAGGTGGCAATAGTGTACAGCAGAGGTCCTAGTTGCCTCTACAGAGCAAGTTTGCTGGGGTGGCTCTTAATAGCTGGACAGATGGTATAATGCCTTTGAGATGAGAGGCAAAGGAGTACATGCCAGTTTTTAAAAAATTGCCACTGCCAACAAATTGCCTTATCCAAAGCTTTCAAAACTAGATATCCTCAAACTGGAAATTCTGAAAAAGCCATGCATTGCTGCCTTCAATGCTTGAATAATTGTGTAATATAAATGCAGTGCCAGGCCTCCAAAGAAGTTGCATTTAACATTATACGAAGTGATGCCCAATGTGGAACAAGTTCCTAAAACCTTAGCCTCTAACCTAGTCAGTGTGGGGGAGGGTATTCATGATCAACTTATGCAAGGTGAATGCAACATCATTTCTTATATTTTCAAATTCTCCTTCCTTAGCCTTTGTAGGAGCAATAATGACCAATAGAGGAATTTAGTCATACTTGTCTTCCCAGACAAAATCAAATGCAAGTGTAACCTTCCTCAGCTCAGAGGTGAATGCTGATAAAGGAACATACCTTGGGTAGTAATGCAGTTTCAAGCAATAAATCATTTAAGGTGTTGATTATTCTTAACGTCAGCTATACAGCTCTCTAGGCATGGACTTTAAGAGCTGCAGCCTAAGCTTTATTAGTACAAGCAGGTAGACTATAGTAATATCCCTAGATATCCGGGAAGAAAGGTACATCATATTTTAAAGGAAATGTAATACCTAGAGCATTTAAGAGCCACACCTAGTGTACCAACAGTAAAGAGCTCAGTTTTTAAACTGTTAACCTTAAGCCCAGATTTCTGATTAAAATTAAAAAAAAGCACAGGAGTCGCTGGAAAATGGACATCATGAACTAGGTCTGTGGTTACTAGCAAGCAGTCATCCACAAACTTAAGCACATGGGTCTGTTCCTCAAATGTGGCCCAATCCATATAGTGGAACAGCATGGTAACATATGCATCATGGGCTCAACAAAAAGAAAGTGAGATAGAGGATATCCTGGACTTGTTGCTTTATTTAACAGTAAGGCTTTAGAAAGGGTGATTACTGCCATTACTCAAGCTCCTGGGCCATGATACAGCAAATGTTCTACTTTAATAAATGCCTGTGGGATATCTCAGCATACTGAATCAAATGCCTTTATAAAGCCAGCAAGTACAGATGCTGCTGGGTCCAAGGTACAATGCATGCCTTGAGTACAAGTTAGCAGACTCCTGGCATGGTATGTGCTGGACTTGTTCTTGATAAAAAACCTGCCACATAAAACTGTTCCACATAACTTTTGTGCTGTAGTGTTTACTATGTTACAGAGCTTGAACTGGATTTTATAAATCATAAATGCAGTAAATATTAAATGTTTAGTATTTTATAAACAACTTCAACTTACAACAGCTCAGTAACTACTCAAGCTACACACAAAGACAGCATTTTCTTTACCTGTGCACTTTCATACAAGGCTATGCAGTTTAATCTGTTGCACTTAGTAGATAAGGTATTTAGAAAAATGTTTATTATGACAATACAAGTAAGATCCCATGGGTTTGGATGTGCCCACCCTAAATGGTCTTAATAGCAGCTAGAGGGAGGATTCTGCTTGGTTTATCAGAGTGGAGGAATGCACCTATCTATCCCAAAAGAAGGGCCATTAGAATGACCCCAAGCCAAGGGTACCAGCTTTGTGTATAAACAGAGGAAATACAGAAAAAGCACAAAGCAACCCCAAACCAGTGCTGCACTAATACAACTATGCTGTGTCCACTACTTGAGGAAAAAAAAACTAAATCTCTGGCACTTGTCAAACAAGATAACCGATCCCATCTCAGAAATCCTCATTCCAGAAGCAGCATCCAGGCAATGACCAAACTGTGAAACCACTAGTGAGACATCGGAAGACAACGGCCAAATTTGTCTGCCAAGGAAGTTGGCTAGCCTTAGAATATGTAGGACAACTAGAAAAAAAAGGTAGGAATGAGACTGTCCACTCCCCTACTCTGTTTCCCCACATCAGTTGGTTAAGGTACCAGACTGCAGCCAAGCTAATATTATTGCAACATCTGAAGGGTTAGAAAAATCTTTCATCTTCAAATGTTATGTACTCGCCATTACGTTCCATCTGTGTTGTCCATTTTCATTCTTCAACACGTGGGTTTGGATCAAACTCTGCTGCTTTTTACAGCTCGTGAACACTGCAAACTCTCAAATTCTTCCCTTAACCATAATTCTCTTGTCCCCCTCTCTACCTCAGATTTTGTTTGATGCCCTTTACTGTTAAATAATGCAAGAAAATTGTAATCCGAGAAACCACTATCTAGTGATCAAAAAATAGGAACCTTGGTTCTCATATCTTTTCATTCTTCCAGAAGTCTGAAAATGGACAACACAGATGGAATGTCATGGTGAGTACATAAATTCTTTATCTGATGCCAATTTTCTTTCATTCCTCAAGTGGAACAGAGGCCCCAGCTGCCTGAATCCCAGGTGAACTTTAAGAATGGATATTCTTGAGTACTGTTGAGCTGAAGGATACTCTTCCCCTACAGACCAGATCAACTTTGTAATAAGTAATAAAAGTAATAGGATAAGCCCAAATAGTTGCAGCACAAATAGTCTACGGATGATCCGGACAGAAATACTGAAGAGTTTGCCATGGACCTGATCGAATGAGCCCTCAAAGTTTTTGGCAAAGATGCACAATTTGTTGTATACAAATGAAATGTCATCAGTTAGCCACTTAACTAAAGTTACTTTGGTATCTTGATTTTTTTTTTTTTTTTTTAAAGAGAAAAATAATTGTTCTGATTCTGAATTTTTCAGTTTTACGCAGATAAAATGTAGCAATTGTCTATGAATGCCCCAACAAGTGTAAAACGTATTCCCCTTTGTTCAAGAAATCTGGAAAGAAAACTGGAAATTTATATTGGATCCTGACACCATCTTAGGAAGAAAGGATGGATTGGTTTGTAAGGACACCCTATGAAAAATGAAATAAGGAGTTTTAGAAGATAAAGCTTGAAGTTCTGAAATCCTCCTAGCTGATGTGATGGCTACCAAAAATATAGTTTTCCAAGTTAAAAAGTTGGATTCACACCATGCAGCTGGTTCAAACGATGACGGAGTCAGGGCTTATAACACTAAAGGTCCTTCCTCCACCACAGGCTTTGAAAGAGGTCGCAGTAAAAAGTTCCTTTTATAATGCCATACAAAGCTGTGAGGAAGCCAAGGTAGAATTATGTACTCCTATATGAAAATTAGAAATGTCAGCTAATTGTACTTTAACCGTTGAGGAAGTAGTTCCTTCACTAAAAATAATAGCGAAAAATTCAACAACTTTGGGTGCTGGCACTGAAAAGGGGTTGATGTCCTGTTGTGCCCAAAAACAAATATTTCCCATTTAAATCACCATTTTGTATATCTTCCTAGTGGAAGCTGTGTGTGGAGACAAAAGAATGTGGCTGAAAGGGGAGAAGAGCCTTGGTTATCTAGCTATCAATGGAAATGGAGAAACCATGCGGTCAACTTTAGGCCCAAAATGTCCAGGTGATTAATGTCTGTTGGGCGAGACACACTACCTGGAATTGGAGCTAGGACCCAAGAAAGATGAACTAGAGACCAAAGTAAGTGGAACCAAATCTGACGGCCAATAAGGGGCAACAAGGATGACTGAGCTCAATCGAGATGCCTTCTGAAGGAACTCAAAAATTATGAGAGTTGAGGAGTAAGCATAGAGGAGACTGGAGTTCAAATTATGGAGAAGAGCATTTCCTGGTGACTCCCCTGATTGGGGGGGGAAATCAAGGCAGAGAACTTGCTGCACATATTGAGGGGAGATGCAAAGAGTGCAGCATGGCCGGCCCCACTGGCAGAAAATCTTTGTTGCAATTTTCTTGTAGAGAGGCCACTAGGGAGGCAATATGATGGGCCAGATCAACAAGCAACTTCATCTGCTATCACAATGGATTTCCCCAGAATGTGCGCTGCTATCAGAAATCGACTGGATGAGATTGCCCATTGCCACACACACAGAGCTTCGACATAAGGGGTAAGATCTGGTTCCTTCTTGTTTGTTGATTTACTACACTACTGACATACTGTCCATCTGAATTGCAATAGTCCCTGAAGAGGGAGTGTGTTGGAAAGTCCTGCAACACTAGAACTGCTCTCATTTCTAGGAGACTGATGTGTGTTGGCCTCTTCTGGGGACCAGGTGCCTTGAACAGTCTTTCCCAAGAAGCCTCCCCCCATCCAAACTGGGATGCATCTGTGGTCACAAGCTCTTTTGTAGTTCACTGTTTAAAATCCGCCTCTGGGCATTTTTTTCTGGCTATACTGCTCAGACAAGCTCCTCGTGGTCCTGCAGAGTGGTCCTAGCAGCAGGGAACTCAGAAAAGCGACTACTTTCTGGATTTAAGTATCTTTGCTTTTTTTATCACTTGGAATAGCTTCTGTAGCTTACCCTGAACTAGCATGAACTGTTTAACTGTTTGCTGCATTATTTTAAAATCTGCACTTAAAGTTACATTTTAGTCGAATTTGATCGAAAGTTTGTTTAATGTAACTGTTGAGGCTGCCCACTAAAGTGTGCTAGCCTGTGTAACTGATTTATCACCGTTTCTGCATTCTCTGTGTGTTTCTATCAAAAAAACAAAAAAATAATCCTTGTTTTCCCGCCTCTCCTCGACTAGTTTAGACCAGTTTACAGGCATTGCTGTATTCTGGGCTGTGGTTTAGTTCCTGTGTTGTCCATTACCTTGCTTGGATAGAGGGAAGTTTCTTTGCTCACCAGTGGGGGCTTGGAGCCTTGGGGCCTACCTGTCCCTGTAGGAAGTGACCTCAGCACAAGAAGCTGTAGTAATTGGTTGTTTTGGACCATTTCTGGCTCTTTTGTAGTTCACTGTTTAAAATTCGCGTTTGCGCGGTTGTGCGCATAAGGTTAGACTTCTGGCTCCGCCAGGTCTGCTCTTCAAATTTTCCCTTAAGGAAGCTCTACTCTTAGTATAATCAGACTACTCACTATATTATAAGCCTAGCACATGTTCTCAATACTTCTCTAAGTAAGCACTCTCGTACTAAGTAAAGCACTACATCTACTTACCACCCCTGTGAATATCCACTTCCCTTAAAGGTACAGCACTCCCTTATACTGTTCTAGCATGTCGAGTGGTAGATTACTGGCATCCTCTCCAGTTCAGCTGGTCAATCTGGGTATCTTGAGACAATGCTACAATTGTCTCATGTACACAGACAACCCTCTCCTCCTCCCAACAAACACAAATACATGTGAGAGATGCAACTATACAGCCAAACTGGAGGCTGAACTCTCTCAACTCAGGGCTGGCATGACCAGACAGGAGGAGATGGTAACCACACACACAACAATCCCAGTCCCACATAGACCTACCACAACTGCAAACCCAACACATAAAAACACAAAGACATACTCGGAGGCTCTAATAAAAAACTTACCAAAACAGAGGCTCCCAAAGCAGACATTCAAAAATCTACCACCTCAAAACAAAACACATGCAACACATACTTCAATAAATCAGTGTGTCAACCAATCACAGCCCTTAAGGCCAAACACCTTGCCTGATACACTAGTAATAGGTGACTCTATAGTCAGACACACTGATGTCCCGCTGACCAGGCTGAACAAGGAGAGGGTGACTGAGCTATCGGGAGCTAGGATCCGCCACATAACACACGCACTCAAGTCACTCCAAAGCAAGTACAAATGACTCCGTCATTGTCCATGCTGGTGTGAATGACCCGAGACGTACCACCCTGGACTACATGAAGAGAGACAGAGGAGCTCTCCGATTATGTAGCCCAGGCTGGTATGACCCTGACCCTGAGCAGCATCTTGCCCTCACCAAGAATGATACCACAATACAAAGACAAGATTATCAGCTTTAATAATTGGCTCAAGTACTGGTGTCATTCTAAGGGGAATGAATGTCTGTCTGCCTGGGATAACATGTTGGACAAGCCACGCTGCTTCGCAAGGAATGGCTTACACCTGTCACCACTGGGCTTCTGGATATTGGCTAAGGCTCTTGCCACCCCATAGTGCCTTTTTTAGGCAAGGCTCAAAAGACAAACCCACCTCCTTAGAAAACAAAAATGGAAAAAAAACTAAGGGTAATGCTGCTCAACGCCAGAAGTCTAAATCTCAAGATGCAGGCACTTGATGCACTCCTCAGCATGGAAAACATTGACATCTGTGCAGTAACTGAAACCTGGTTCAAGGCTCCTGAGAACACCCCAGCGCTACCAGGCTATACCTCGTATCATGCTTTTCGGTCCCAAAACCCGGGCCAAATCACAAAGGG
This sequence comes from Protopterus annectens, assembly GCF_019279795.1. NCBI lineage: Eukaryota > Metazoa > Chordata > Ceratodontiformes > Protopteridae > Protopterus > Protopterus annectens. The sequence goes on along the minus strand of NC_056734.1, from coordinate 951,640,391 downwards.
AGGGGGAGTGTCCATATTCATCAAGCACACCCACACCTCCAGGTTAGTAGCAACACATGAAGCATCAGAGACCATACAGGTGCAACTAACCATAGGCAAAACTGCTACACAACTGGTAGCATGTTACAGACCACCCTCCCAATCTCAAGAACCCCACTCAGCCTTCCTGAAGACATTGGAGGATATGAATGTATCACAAAATACCATCATAATGGGAGACTTCAACCACCCAAACATAGATTGGGTACATTATTCTAGCCCTAATACCCTAGACCAAAGGTTCCTGGAATTCATAAATTCAAATGCACTGGAACAACTAGTCACCTCTCCCACTAGGCGAGATAATATACTAGACCTGATTCATCATAAACATGGGGACAAAATGCTCCACACCGGACGTATACCCCTCACTAGTGAGATCTGACCACAAACTAATCACCCTGGATATACATATCCCACCTCCACCCCCAGCACAAAAGACCACAGTGAAAAACTTCTCAAAAGCAGACTTCACTCTTCTTAAGACTGAGATGGTATCATTTAAGCCCACTGTGCCAGTGGACACCACATCCCACAATGCCAAATCCTTCACAAATGCTTTCTATGGACATCTCCAAGAATGAATGGATCATGCAATCCCAAATAAATCCAAGTCCCTCTCCACCAAAGGTAAGTGTCCTGTCTGGTGGACCTCAGCCATAAACAAATTGTATAACAAAAGAAGGAAGCTACTGCACATCAGAGCAAAATCCCATGAAGGGAAGACATCTCTGATCAACATTAGCAGAAAACTACGTACTCTCATAAAAACATCCAAGGCCAACATTGAGAGAAAAATCGCTAAGGACACTAAAGATGACCACAAAGCCTTCTTCAGCTATGTTAGAAACCTGGGCGGAAACCCTCAGATATGCTCAGAGTTGGTTCACAACAACAAAAAATACACTGAACCCACAGATATTGCCAACATTCTGGCTGACAGGTTCAGTGCAAATTTCTCCCCTCCCTCACCCCCAAAAGAAGAAATACTTATCCCAGCTGAATGTAATCTCCCTGTCATCTCAGATGTCCAAGTGAGAACAGCCCTAAACAAAGCAAAAAACACAGCATTAATGGGACCTGACGGTATCCCGGGTTGCGTGTTACGTGAACTCCAAGAGGAGCTAAACCCACACATAAAAATGCTATTTAACCTTAGCCTCACTTCGGGATATGTACCTGAACACTGGCGTACAGCAACAGTGGTCCCACTCCACAAGGGGGGTGCCTCTAAAGACCCTGGAAACTACCGCCCCATAGGCTTAACCAGCCTGGTCTGCAAAGCTATGGAAAGAATCATTATGGAATTCATAAACCGAGACATAGGGGACCTACAGACACTTGACCCCACCCAGTTCGGCTTTGTAAAGGGCAGATCCTGCCTTTTAAACCTGGTTGACTTTTTCGAAACAGTCACTAGAGCCATTGATGAGGGCAAAGCAGTCTATACAGCATACCTGGACTTGGCTAAGGCCTTCGACACAATACCCCACTCAGGCATCATAGATAAGCTCAACAGCTTAAAAGTAAACCCTTATTGTCACTAGATGGGTTGCAAACTGGCTAAAGGACAGAACCCATAAAGTTAAAATCGCTGGAGCAATGTCGGACTCAAAGCCAGTCACAAGTGGTGTCCCACAGGGATCTGTCCTGGGACCCCTCTTGTTCGGCATTTATTTCTCAGATGTTAAAGCAAACATGGGAGGGCTGTGGTTGACAAAGTTTGCAGATGACTGCAAACTAGGCGCCATAGTCGATACACCAGCAGACACATACATCCTACAAAAAGGCCTTACAGAAACGGACAACTGGTGCCGGAGTCACGGCCTTAAACTAAATCCCAAAAAATGTATAGTCATCCCCTTTGGGAAAAACAAAGTACCCACAAATTATCACAGACAGCAACCCACTGAGTACGGAAAAAGTAATCAGAGACTTAGGGACCCAAGTAGACAGCGACCTCTCATTTGACACCCACGTTGCCAAAGTGGTTAGAAAAACATTCTACCTTGCACACCTCATCATGAAGGGATTCACATCCAGATCCAAGGATGTCATTGTACCCCTATATTCCTCCCTCATCAGACCCATGATTGAGTACAATGCCCCATTTGGTATGTACCTCTCCCGGCATTTGCAACAGCTGGAGAGACCACAAAAGTACCTCACCAAGAGGATCAAGGGTCTCCAACATTTCTTATTCTGCCAGACTAAAGAAACTTCAGCTCTATTCAGTAGCATACCGCCTGCTCAGAGGTGATCTCTGCCTGACGTACAAGGCCATGTCCTATCAGGATCTGATGGACATGCTCCACCTCAAAAAATCCAAATCCATCAGGACCATGAGAGCTAAAGACAAACCTCAGCACAAGTATGAATAGGACATGCTGGAGGGATAGATTCATAACCCAGAGGCTTCCCATGCTTTGGAACAAGATCCCAGTTCGTATTAGGCAGAGCCCCTCACTGACTCTCTTCAAGAGAAATCTTGAGTGGATGGGAGATCGTAAGTTTACCCCAGGGGTCACATCCATGTCACTGCTAGACAGGGGCACAGTAAACTAATTCTATTATATAAGGGGACCTTCATTGTGTCACTACTAGACAGAGTCACAGTATTCTAAATATATTCTGTAAATTTTTTGTACCATTTCATTGGCAAAAGCCACATCACTATGGCTAGGCTTACAAATGCCCCAGGGCAGATAGCCTAGTACTATACTATGAAACTATGGCCTTGGGCTGAGTAAGAATGAAATGAGTAAAATCTGCAATGAGCAAATCCACCACCTGGTGGTACCTCTTGCGTGCCAGAGTTATTTTGATCCAAGTGGACAAAGGCTGGTACAGAATGGACACTGAGTCGCATGGCTCATATGAATTCTAGCACTTTGACTTGGTTCTAGCCAAGATTAATGGTAATGTCTAGGTGATGCACAATTGGAGTACATAATCTCTTGCTTCAACCAATAGATGCCTGGTCAAAGCAGTTATAAGCCAGTCATCCAGTTAAGGAAATACTCTGAATCTGTGCAGTCTCAAGTGGTGAACACTTTGGGGGCTGTCTTGAGGCCAATCGTCAGTGCTCTGAACTGGTAATGACCACCTCCCAGCCAGAAGCATAGGTATACCCTGGATCGTCTGTTCATTTTTATGTGATAGTACACATCCTGAAGCTCTATTGAGCACATCTAGTTGTCCTTGTTCAGGAAAGGCAAAAATGGACTGAACCATGACCATCTGGAACTTTATATACTGAACCGATTTGTACAGATTGCAGAGATCCAAAATTTGTCTCCAGTCCCATGTTTTCCTTGGCAGTAAAAAGAATCTTTAGTAAGTTACCAGATACTTTCGGGTCTGGGGAGACCTTTTGGATAACTCTTCTCTAGCAACTTATTTGTAGAGTTGCTGCTTTCCTCTGAATGGGAATATAAAGAATTATGAGTACTGCTGAAGGAATGTGTAGTGAAAAAGGAATTATGTAACATCTGGAAGTAATTCTCTGCTCCCATGTATCTTTTGTAATATCTAGCCAGGTTCTCTGGTGTAGAAATAGAGGACCCCCAACTTCCTCCAGAGGTGGATAATTGGGCCCCCTTTCAGGAGCACTGGTAGGATCGGTCAGATAAGAAATCACTGGGTTGTCTTCCATTACAGCCCCCCCAACCCTGGGGGAACCATCTCCACGTGGATCCTGGAAAGGACCCTGGGACTTTCTGAACCACATTCTGTCCTCCTCATAGAGTCCTGAAGAAGTTTCTTTGGGGAGTCAAAAAATGTAGACCCACTGCAGACAGGGTCTTAACTTGCTCATAACCTGCAGGGTGCTTCTCACTTTAGGTGCAAACAAAGTACTTGCGTCAAAGGGTGCATTGACAAAGAAGGGCTTGAAGGGCTCTGTGTAATCACACAAGTGCATCCAGGCAAGTCTCAACGAAAATGCTTGAACCCACCACCCTTTAAGTACCTTCAGCTGCAACTGAAATTACCTCATGGATGAATTTCTAATGGACTATTATGTAGTCAACTGAGAGGCAAATGGCAGTCTGTTCTTCAGCAGTTATTGTTCTTGACAGGGATTTGGAGAGTACTTTAATCCGATCTCTCTTAAGTCTGGTAAGGTATGCAAAGAATTCAGCGAACAAAGTGTGAAAGTCACTGAAGAATAAACATGCTTCCCAAATATGTCTAACACCCTAATCTCCCTGTTTGGGGGTTAATAAATGAACTCTGCTCAGCAAGTTTGTGGCCACTGGTACAACCATGGCATCTACAGGTACTCCTTTGTTCCACATCTCTTCCCTTTGGTGGTGCCAGGATCCTATCTGGTCTCTCTCGGATCTGCTTAACACGCCCGCTGAGAAATCAAATCAAGGAGCTCAGCAGCAGGTGGCAACACCCAGGAAGTAGATGCGCCAAATCCAAATGCCAACAGGAATACCGATTCCTCTTGTGAAGAGGAACACCAACCACACCTTTACTAAAATATCTCCAAAATGTCTCCGAAGGAAATATCAGACAGGATTTTGGGGACCCTTACCCTGTATCGAAATCAGTATCTTCCGTGACAGGCTCCTGTGTGGAGTCTAAGTGTCTCCTCTTGCACTTGCTCTTTCTAGGGACTTCTTCAGTAGGATGCTCCAGATAAATATCTGGAAATACAAGTATACCCTGCTTGGTAGCCTAGAGACTTCAGGCTGGCTGTCCCTGTGGAGAATGTTGAGGCTCAAGTCACAGACATATGGGACCCAGAAGGATGATCCAAAGGGAGGGGAACTGTCTGTCCTCTAGAGAGCAGTCTACCACCCGCAGAAGCAGAATGCCCCAAGAAGAAAGACGCCAACAGAGACAAGACTACGTGCTTTTGGCTCTGACCCAAGGGCAGTCCACTTGAGGCAGAAATCAAAGCAGAGCTATCTAATGCTGAGGCACAAAAGGGCAGAGATGGCTCTGACAGCTTAGGAGTCAACTATAACACCTCAGATCGACGACACTAGGGCACAGACAGTCATCCAGCTCCACTCAGAGAAGGTACTGCTGCCGAAGATGCAACAATCTTCATATCTGTTACAGACAATCCCAGACAACTCTGATCCATGGGCTCCAAAACTGAAGGACAGATCAGAGAATGAGCCAAGATGGAGTAATACAAGTGAAGGACTCTGGACATGAAGGGGTCAGAGCCAGGACAACTCCCATTTGAATTTGTCAATACATTTTCTCATCATTACATCCACATCTGGCTCTGTAAGACTTCTGGAAGATTGGGAAGAGGCCATTGAAGGGAACCTACAGTAATGGCATCGCTACAAAATAAAAACAAAAAATGTATGGTAGCCTAGTAAGGGCAGGGTTAAGAGAAGACTCATACGGGGGTCCAGGGGAGCTGTTTTGGCTCCAAAAGGATCAGATCGGATGAGGGCAGACACTGTATCCAAAGTTGTCTGATCAGAGGATTTGGACTTTGGATCCTACAGTTTTGAGATTTTCCGGGCTGGCACAGTGGTTGGATAGGAAGCAGGAATACAGAAAACAAGTGGTTTTGTTTGGAGCTTTCTAGACTATCTTGGAGGCTTGCGCTCAAGCCAGTGACTCAGTAAAAGTCAGAAGCACTTTCAATGTGTTCTTCTGATCGATCAACACTGTGGGGATAAAAGATTTGCAGAGGTCACAGGACATATTCAAGTGCTCAGGGCCTAAATATGCACTGGAGTTGTGAGCATCAGATAGAGGGATCTTATGCCCACACACACTGCATTTCTTGAAACCCTAAGGTTTTGCAGCAATTTTAAACAATACTAAAGAAAAAAAATGTTCTGCCCCAAGTCAGAAAAGAAAAAAAAGTTAACTGTGTTGGCGTGAAGCTTTCTAGCTTATAAGTGGGAGTAGTAAGCACTAGGTAGCCTACCACAAGATCCAGGTACAAATTCTTAGTTTTAGCACTTGAATTTGCTTATTCGTGCTTAGCACTTGTTGAGAAATTGTCGTTAGCACTAAATAAGCTACAAATTACAGCACTCAACCTTCCTCTTCACGTAGAGGAAAACAGTTTTTTCTACTTTCTTCCCTTGCTTACAGAAAAAAGAAGTTATGTACTCACCACAACATTCCATCTGAATAGTTATACTTCATTTGTCTTCAACCTGTGGGTTACGGATCCTAATCTGATCCAAGCTGGCAACTTTACTAGCATCTACTCCAAGCTCCTCCCCTTACCCATAATACACCTCCACTATCTTCAATCACCAGACAGTGTTTACTGAACCTTATACGGATAACCCGACCTGAAAACTTACTGTGACCTATAACTGCAGCCCGTAAGCTGTTCATATGCCAAGATCTGGGGAAGGAGGGAGGGACAGTTGAAGACAAATGAAGTACAACTACTCAGATGGAACGTTATGGTGAGTACTTAACTTCTTTATCTGAAGTAGTTTACTTAATTTGGTCTTCAACCTGTAGGACAGAGTCCCCAGCTACTAAACTCCTGTGAGGCCCTCATGGAAGGATATTCCGGAGCATCGCGGAACCAAAGGATGCTCTCCTTCTGAAGTTAAATCCAATTTGTAATGAGAAATAAATGTATGAGATGAGGACCAAGTAGCTGCAGAACAAATATCATCCAAAGACACAAAGGCTGCAGATGTAGCCATGGACCTAGTGGAATGAGCTTTCACCTGACCTGGAGGAGATATGCCTCTTGTCCTTAAAGACCTGAAGGATGCATGAAGAAATCCATCTAGCAATACTGACCTTCGAGACAGGTTTCCTCAAAAAGGGTTTACAGAAAGATACAAACAATTGATCTGATTTATGGAAATGTTTAGTCCTGTGTAAACAGAATCGTAACTGTCTATGAACATCCAACAAATGGAGCTTGTATTCCATCTCGTTAGAAAAATTATGAAATAACACAGGCAAACTGATGCCACCTTAGGAAGAAAGGATGGATTGGTTCAAAGGGAAACCCTATCTTTGTGAAAAATCATGTAAGGAACTTTGATGGACAAGGCCCTGTAATTCTGAAACCCTTTTGGCAGAAATAGCCACCAGAAAAGCGGTTTTCCAAGATAAATATTTCAGATCTGCTGTTGTGGCAGACTCGAAAAGCGGCGTGACCAAAGCTTGAAGAACCATAGTAAGGTCCCAACGGGTAACAGGATCTTAGACCGGGGGGGCGTAACACAAAGGGGTCTTTAATAAAGGCTTTAGCCTCTTCTAGATTGTGTAAAGAGGCAGAATTCTCACCCACATGAAAATGAGATAGCAGCCAACTGAACCTTGACAGTAGAAGAACTAGCGCCATGTTGAAAAATATCAGCTAGAAAATAAATAATGGCAGAAATAGGAGCCGTGAAAGGGTCTACACTTCTTTGAGAGGCCCAAAAGGAAAAACATTTCCACTTGCTGCGGTAAACCTTCCTGGTTGAAGACTTATGAGCAGCCACCAAAAAGTACAGTTGTGTAAACTTGCCATAAATGTAGATGTTAGGAGTGTATTCACTATTGCAGTCATTACATTTGGGTTATCTGCTTGCAGTAGCCCTCAGTCGGCCTGATAAACAAGTCTTGGGTTCTGCGTCGGTTGCTGTCCCTTCTTCCATGACGTCAGGTCATCAGGGGTATAAAACATGCAACCAATGCCATTACATCAGTTTTTCTTGCCCCAGATGTCAGCTGCCCCCCTAATGGGAAGCAATCAAATCTATAAATACAAGGATATACCTCCAACAAAAGCAAATGCACCAAAAAGCTTTTAGAGCATAGTGAGAGTAGAGGTATAGTCAAAAGAAGGGGGCTGGAGGGAGGGTAACCAGGACTGCAACAGTGAATACACTCAACATCTACATTTACGTTAAGTGCACACAACTGTATTATGTTCTTCATGTTTCACTACTGCAGTCACTACATTTGGGTAGATTCCCAAAGCTAAGGTTGGGAGGAGGAATTTAAATAGAACTAAGACCAGCTATAAAGGCCCTGCAAGACTGCAGTGGCAAAACCAGCTCTGGATTTAGAGAAAATTGGCAAATGATTGGTGAAAGTATGTATAGAACTCCAGGTAGCAGCTTCTAGTATGTCCCTAGTAGGGACGCCCCTATGAAAGGCTGTAGAGGTAGATGCAGCTCTGGTTGAATGGGGTCTGATGCCCTGTGAGATGGTTTTCCATGGTGCTTACAGCTGAAATGAATGCAGTGGTCTATCCATTTTGAAATGGTTTGTTTTGAAATAGCTTTCCCCTCTGTCCCTGCAGCAAATGCCACCAGTTCAGATTTCCTAGAATCTGAAATGTTTGTGCACACCTAGAGTGCAGTATTCGTTCCCCTTTGTTCTGTGGGTTAGGAAAGAAGGTAGGCAAATGAATGGACTGATTAAGAACCACAGTGGATACCACCTTGGGCATGGAGGGACTGGTTCTGAGGGACACCCTGTCCGCATGAAAGATGATGAAAGGTTCCACTGCCATAAGGGCCTGTAATTCAGATACCCTTTTTGCAGAAGTGATTGCTAAAAGGAAAGCAGTTTTCCAGGAAAGAAATTTTAAATCTGCAGTAGCAGCCGTCTCAAAAGGAGGAAGAGAGTGAGTTTCTCCAAGATCAAGTTAAGATCCCAGGCTGGAGTTGGAGCTCTCCTGGGTGGTCTTAAATTTCTAGCCCCTCTGAGGAACTGCTTGAGAAGTAGGTGAGAAAAGAGTGGAGGCTCTGTGCTATAATGAGCTGAAATGGCTGAGGCATGAATTTTGATGGAGGAAAAAGACAGGCCCTTATGAAGCATCTCAGTCAAGTATTGCAGAATCGGAGGTAAATTTGGCACTGCGGCATTCATTCCTTGAGACTGGTTCCAGGCACAGAATCTTTTCCATTTTGCAGCATAAGATTTTCTAGTACTAGGCTTCCTTGCCTCTAAAATGATATCCATCACTGTTTTCTTGAGGGATGGTAAAGGCGAGATTAGGTAATTAGCCAGGCTGCTAGATTCAGGGTTTGCATCTGAGGGTGCAGAATCTGGTTCTCCTGCCGAGACAACAGGGAAGGAGTTTGAGGCAGTTGCCATGGAGCCAAGCAAGACTCAATGAGCAAGAGTGGGTACTAGTGTTGGCGAAGCCAGTCTGGTGCAATTAAAATAGTCCATTGCTTGTCCTGTTTGATCTTTAGTAGTACCTCCAGCTGAAGGATAAAGCACCCACATTCCAAGCTAGATTGTAGGGAATCCTTGTGCAAAATTTGTCAAGTTGATGGTTCTGGGGGGAGGCAAACAGGTCTATATCTGGGCTCCCCCACTTGCTTGTCGACATGTTGAAAATCCTTTGTTGCAGTTTCCACTCATGTGGGTCCATGAGGTTTCTGCTTAGTCCGTATGCCAGTGTATTTAGTTTTCCTGGCAGGAATTGAGTTTGTAGATTCACTTGGTAGCTCAAGGCTGTGTTCCAAAATGCCATGTCTAGTCTGCAGAGGGGGTAAGAATGTGTACCCCCTGCTTGTTTATGTACCACATGACAGTGGTGTTGTCTGTCTTTACCATTCGTTGTCCTGGAAGAATGTGGTCCTTGAAGGCTGTCAGAGCATTCTGTACAGCTAACATTTCCTTTTGATTTATGTGCAGGTGCATTTGACTTCGGTTCCATTTGCCCTGAATGTACTTCCCTGCCAGGTGAGCCCCCCCCCATGCATAGTCTGATGAGTCTGTTAAGATTTGGGCTGCAGGGGGTAATGTGAATGGTAGTCCCCTGTTTTGGTGGCAGGCCTCTGCCCACCAAAGGAACTCTAGGCGTAGGCAAGGTATGATAGGAATCCTTGCTTCAAGACCCTGTGAATGTTGACACCATAGGCTTTTGAGATACCATTGTAGTTTCCTCATATGCAGCCTTGCATATGGAATTAGAAGAATGCAGGAGGCCATGAACCCCAAGGCTTGCAGTATTTGCCTTGCAGAGTGCTGGGTTTTTGTGGCCACTTGTTTGAAGTAAGTTGTCAAATGAATCTGTTTCTCTGGTGTGAGGAAAGCCATCTGGGAAGTTGTATTCAAGCTTGCTCCCAGGAATATAATTTGTTGACAGGGTACCAGGTGGGATTTATTTTTGTTCAAGGTGAACCCCAGACAAGTCAGTACCCTTTGAACAAAGGCCAGATTATTAAAAAAAATATCCTTGCTTTCTGTCAGAATTAGACAATCATCCAGGTATGGGAATATTTGATTTGCCTGCAAAATGCAATGACTGGAGCTAGGCACTTTGTGAATACCCTGTGCACAGTAGATAAGCCAAAGGGCAGTGCAGAGAACTGATGGTGCATGTAGCCTGCTTTGAAGCGTAGGTATCTTCTGCAAGACCCCCAGATAGGGATGTGCAAGTATGCTTCTTTTAAGTCTAGTGTTGCCAACCATGCATCCTTGCCTAGCATAGGAAGCAGCTGGTGAAGTGTCAGCACTTTGAATTTTGGAATCACTAGAAAGATGTTTAGAATAGAAAGGTCCAGGATAGGATGCCATGTATTGCCTTTTCTGGGTACCGGAAAAAGTCTCGAATAGAAACCTTGTCCCTTTTCCTCTTCTGGTACCAACTAAATAGCCCCCATGTTTGAGAGAGTAATTGATTTTGGGCCTCTGCCCATTGATTTGGGGGTAGATCTGGCCACCCGCTTGGTGTTGGTAACGTGTGGAAATGACATCTGTATCCTCGGGACACTATTTAAAACCCATTTGTCCTAGGGTAATGAGTTCAGAGTTTCTGGCCTGCACACCAATCTTTCCGCCTAAAGGAGCATTCAGATGGGAAGTGCTTGGAAGTTTTAAAAGCAAGTCATTGAGACAGTTTTCCACAGGGGGGAATCTTCTCCCAGGTCTGGGTGTGGAAACCCCCCACTGCCTAGTCTTGTGTGCCCCTTGGGACTGAAACCTGGGGTTTCTGTTGTTGGTGTTTGGCTTGAGAAGATCTGGAAGGAGCTGGAAAGGACCAAATTTTAGAGGGACAGTGCCTACTAAATCTAGGGAGTCTGAACTTGTAAGAAATATTTAACAGTTTGCATAGATTTAGCTTTTTCTTCCATCTTTTTAAGAACTTCCTCAGCCTTGTTGCCAAACAGGCGGTCCTGATTTAAGGGAGCATCCAACAATTTAGCTTTAACATGATCAGGCAATCCTTGCTCCTTAAGCCAAGCATGCCTACTGAGCACAGCCCTGCAAGAGACCTCTAATAAATCAAATCCACATTGCAAAGTATGTTTTCCAACCTGTTCAGCAGAATGCATTAAATCCTGTAATTCTTTATTTTCAGCAAAGTAAGGAAGTATCATCATTTTCTGTTTTAAACAATCCAACAACATGCTGTTGATATTTTAACATACAAAACTGGCAGTTTAAAGCCCTAATGGCCAAGGCTGCAGAAATGTAAAGTTTCTTACCCCATCTATCCAGCGCCCTGGAATCTCGATCAGAGGGGGTAGGATTTTTAGCAGTAGAAGCCTTAATGCCCTTGGGTCCCTGTGAAATAGTCTCTGGATCAGCAATACGATTTTTAAAAAGGAACTTGTGAGAATCAGGAAAGTAGTTTTGTACCTACCATAAATGTAGATGTTAGAGTGCTAATACAGCTGCAGTCATTACAGATGGGTTCTCCTGCCATCAGGCGGGTCCTCGGTTGGCTGAATTCCAAAGTCCAGGTCCGGCGTCGGTTGTAGTCACCTTCTTCCCTGACGTCAGTGCGACAGGGGTATAAAAGAACCAGCCGACGCCATTTTCTTCAGTCTTTCTTGCCCCAGATGTCAGGTGCCCCCAGAAGGAAGGCAATACATAATTTTATATATATATAATAATGCAATGCAATATAATCAAAAAACAGTAGTTGCAAGCAAATACACCATAAAAGAGTAACCCAATCAGGTTGTATGAGGAGGTGTTAGCCACTAGGCCCGTCCCAAGAGGGGAAGGAGGGAGGGAAACCTGGACTGCAGCTGTATTAGCACTCTAACATCTACATTTATGGTAGGTACAAAACTGTACTATTTTCATCGTGCATACAGCTGCAGTCATTACAGATGGGTAGAATCCCAAAGCTACACACAGGGTGGTAGGCACTAGGTGGAACTGGGAGGAGCCAGAATGCTCTGCAACACTGCAGTGGCAAAGCCTGCTCTAGTCTTGGAATATAAAGGTAGGTGGTAGTGTTTAGTGAAGGTATGCACAGAACTCCCAAGTGGCTGCCTCCAAAATATCTTTGGTAGGAACTCCTCTGAGAAAGGCTGCAGAGGTAGCTGTGGCCCTTGTGGAGTGGGGTCTGATGCCTGCAGGTACAGATTTACCATGAAAAGAGTAACAAACGTATGCAGTGGCCTATCCATTTTGAAATTGTCTGTTTGGAAATTGGCTTCCCTTGAGTTCCTACAGCATAGGACACAAGAGTGGTTCTGATTTTCTGAAAGGCTTTGTTCTGTCCAAATAGTAACGCAGCTGTCTATGGATGTCTAAGGAATGTAGCAGCCTTTCCCCTTTGTTTTGAGGGTTAGGGTAAAAGGTAGGTAAGTGTATGGCCTGATTTAAAGCTACCCAGGATACTACCTTAGGCATAAATTACGTGTTGGTTCGTAGGGAAACCCTGTCCTGATGGAAGATAAAGGGCTGCACAGCCATGAGGGCTTGTAGTTCAGAGACCCTACAAGCTGAGGTAATAGCCAGAAGGAAAGCTGTTTTCCAGGATAAATACTGCAAATCTGTTAAGGCAGCTGGCTCAAAAGGAGGCAAGGTTAATTTTTCTAGAATGTAATTAAGATCCCAAGCAGGGATTGGTTGTTTCCTTGGAGGTCTTATATTCTTAGCCCCTCTGAGGAACTGTCTTAAGAGTGGGTGAGAGAATAAAGGTGGATCAGTGTTGTATTCTGCAGAAATGGCTGAGGCATGGATTTTGATGGAGGAGAATGAAAGTCCACTGCTTAGCAGCTCAGCTAGATACTGTAATATTTGAGGCAAATTCAGTTTTCCAGGATCCTGGCCCTTTTTCTTATTCCAAGCGCAAAACCGTTTCCATTTTGCAGAGTAAGCTTTTCTAGTAGACGGCCTTCTGGCCTCCAAAATGACATCCTGTACCTCCTTGGAGAGTAGGGTCTGTTGTGATGTTAAGGAATCTTCCATGCGGCCAGATTGAGTGTTTTCAGCTGACTGAAGAGTTTTGTAGCTGTGCTGAGTCAGAAGAGGCATTAGAGGTAGGGTCCATGGAGGAGAATGCGTCAGGCTCCTCAGGAGTGGGTACCAGTGTTGTCTTGGCCAGTCTGGAGCAATTAATATCATCTTTGGTCTGTCTGCTCTTGCCTTCAAAAGCACCTTGGGCAGTAGAGGAAGACATGGGAAGGCGTAAACTGTCAGCGCTGTCCAACTGAAAGAAAGGGTGTCCACTCTCCAGGCCTTTGGATGGAATGTCCTTGAGCAGAATTTTGTTAATTGATGATTTTTGTGGGAGGCAAAGAGATCTAGGTCTGGCCTTCCCCAGGCTTGGATTACCTCTGTAAAAACTTGAGGATGCAACTTCCATTCGTGTGGATCCGTCATATTTCTGCTTAGATTGTCTGCCAGCGTGTTTTCTTTGCCTGGCAAATACTGTGCTTGAAGCTCGATTTGCAACTTCAGAGCCATGTTCCAAAGTGACATGGCCAGCCTGCAAAGGGGGTATGAATGAGTTCCTCCTTGTTTATGTACCACATTACTGTGGTGCTGTCTGTTCATATCAATAGTTGACCTGGATGCAGAAGGTCTTTGAAAGCTATAATAGCATTTATCACTGCTAGCATCTCCTTTTGGTTGATGTGAAGGTGCTTTTCCTTTTGGGACCATTTGCCCTGAAAGCACCGGTCTGTCATGTGCGCCCCCCAGGCGTAGTCTGAGGCGTCTGTTGTGATGACTTGATTTGCTTGAGGCTTGCAGAATGGTAGACCTGCGTTTGTTTGGCATGCTTGAGCCCACCATAGAAATTCCTTTTGCAAACATGGAATTAGTGGTATTATTGTTTCCAAACTGTGGTTGTGTTGAGACCATAGGTTTTTTTAGGTACCACTGAAGTTTCCTCATATGCAACTTTGCACATGGGATTAGTAGAATGCAAGATGCCATGAATCCCAGAGCCTGCAGGAAATTCCTTGCAGTTAGCCTGGTACAATTTGCTAGTGTCTGGAAGTATTGAGTTAGTTGCCCCTGTTTTTCTGGCGTAAGATAAGCCATCTGGGTGTCCAAGTTGGCACCCAGGAAAATTATTTTCTGAGATGGCGTTAGCCTGGATTTCTTTGTTGACTGTGTATCCCAGAGAATTCAATAACCTTGTTACATAAGCCAGATGTTCCAGAAGTATGTGTTTGCTGTCCGCTTGGATCAGGCAGTCCTCCAAATAAGGGTATATTTGTATCCCTTGAAGTCTGCAGTAGGCAATTACTGATGCCAGGCATTTCGTGAATACTCTGGGCGCAATAGATAAGCCAAAGGGCAATGCAGAGAATTGATAGTGGATTGAACCTGCAAGAAATCTGAGGTATCTTCTGCAGCTTTGTCTGATTGGGACATGCAGGTATGCCTCCTTGAGGTCCAATGTTACCAGCCAAGACTCCTTGCCCAGCATGGGAAGAAGCTGCTGTAAAGTGAGCATCTTGAATTTTGATGCAGTAGAAATGTGTTTAGGATGGATAAGTCCAAAATGGGTCTCCAATCTGTTCCCTTCCTTGGTACCAGGAATAGTTTGGAATAAAAACCTTGACCTTGTTCGTGAGTAGGTACGTCTTGAATAGCTTTCATGCCCATGAGCTTTGAAATTTGTACTTGAGCCTCTGCCCTTTGATTGTGTGGCAGGTTCAGCATGCCTCATTTTTGGAAGGTTGTGAAAATGAAATCTGTAGCCTCTGTTTATAATGTCCAGGATCCATTTGTCTTTTGTGACATGCCATTTTTTTGAAAATAATGCCAGCTTTCCTCCTAAGGGTGCTGCCATTTGAGCCTTGCTTGGCATGCAAAGGGGAAAGTCATTGGGTTCGTTTCCTGTATTGCTGTGAACTATCTTCGCCACCTCTTGGTGCTGGAGTTTGCCATTGTCCGCCTCTATACGATCCTTGAGACTGTCCTCTGCCCCTTGGGCGCCTGTATCTACCTCTTTAGGGCCTGTCCGTGGCTGGAAAGGACCAATTTTTTCAAGGCCAATTTCTACTAAAACTTGGTGGTTGTACCTGTAGAAAATCTTTAACAGTTTGCATAGATTTAGCTTTTTCTTCCATTTTCCTTAGTACCTCCTCAGCATTAGCACCAAATAATACATCCTTTTGTAGAGGAGCATCTAGTAGTTTAGCTTTGACATGATCAGGCAAGGTTTGTTCCCTAAGCCAGGCATGTCTACGTATGACTGATCCTGTAACAGCAGCTCTACTTGAGGCCTCTAGAGCATCATAACCACATTGTAAGGTGTGCTTACCCACTTGTTCTGCACTATGCATCATATCCTGCAACTCCTTCAAATCTGGTTGTTCAGGTTGTGACATTTTATTTTTTAATTGGGATAACAGAAACTGTTGATATTTAAGCATATGGAACTGACAGTTTAAGGCCCTCATGGCTAGGGTAGCCGAGGTATATACCTTTTTCCCCCACCTTTCTAAGGATCTAGAATCTCTCTCGGAACGTAATGGTTTCTTAGCAGTAGAGGCCTTCATTCCCTTGGGGCCCTGAGAAATGGTTTCTGGGTCAGCAGTATGGCTTTTGTAAAGAAATTGGTGTGAGTTAGGAACTCTGTAGTACTATCAGGCTTGACGGGGGCTGGAGGCAGGGAATCCGGATTAAGGCAGGCCTCCGAGTAAACATCAAGTATGTCCAAGACAGGAGGTATCGCCAGAGGTCTGTGCTGAGGTAGCAAAAGAAATTCCCTAAGCCTTTTCTTGGAATCTGAATAATCTTGGCCTTCCCAGTGGAAGTGTTCCCTCAGGGTATGCAAGGTTTCCCCGAATGAGAAATCCTCTGGGGGGGGGGGGAGGATACAGAAGGAATGGACTCCTCTGCATCGGAATCTTCAAAAGGGGAGTAAGAATGTTCCTCCTCATCAGAATGCTCTGAAATAAAGGAGCCCTGATCAGAAGAGGGTGATTCTTCCTCCACTCTGGGTCTCTTGTCCGGTGGGGGTTGGGAACACCTGATAAGAGTAATTAAATCCTCAGCCATTTTGAGCATCTGCTTTTTAGGAATGGGGCCTGGAGATGGGCCCTGTGCAACAGGTCTCTTGGAGTGCATGGCTGATTTAGACTTGGTAAAGGCCTTGATGGAAAAGGAAGAGGAAGGTCTGAAGACACCATGGGTGGAGGTAGACCTGTCCACATTAAGAGGCTCAACACTAACAGTGGCTTTGGTAGATTTAGTCGGGGTGTGGGCCGAGGAACCTGCGGCCTCTGTTACAGAGGACACCACCAGAGAAGTGTTATCAGTAGTCAGGGCCTGTGTAGGCACCTCGCTGAGAACCGGACCACGTGTAGCCGGTTTTGGCGTGGTGTCGGTGGAGGCCGCAGACCTCGCGTGTCAGTCCTTGTCCTTGCATTTTTTGGACAAAACAACAGGAGTCTGAGTCTCTGATGACATTTTATAGTTAAAAGCTTTACCAAAAAAGTGCTGGGAGAACTCCGCCCGACGCTTAATAGTGCGTTTATTGAAAGTAGCACAAAAGCGACAGCCTGAGACGTCGTGGTCTGGGCCTAAACAAGGTATACAGAGGGAATGGAAATCCTTATGCGGTATTTGCTTCCCACAAGAAATACAATTGTTAACTTTGTTTGACATCGGTCTGAGGCAAGAAAAGTTTCCCCAACGGGGTACTTGGCTTTAAAGACTTCGGTTTCCAAATTTTCGTAATTTCAGGAGCTGGCCGACCGGCACTTGCAAACTGCTTCTGCTTCGTGCACCGCGCGGCAAAAAAGACTGAAGAAAATGGCATCAGCTGTGTCTTGTATACCCCTGTCGCACAGACATCAGGAAAAAGGCGACAACAACTGACGCCGGACCTAGACTTTGGAATTTGGCCGACCGAGGACCCGCCGGACGGCAGGAGAACCCATCTGTAATGACTGCAGCTGTATGCACGATGAACATCTGTACTATGGTTCATAGAACTTCAATGCTGCAGTCATTACACTTGGTTGTTGAATCCCAGAGCTAAGGTTGGGTGGCTGGGTCTATAAAGGATTCGGGGTGGCTATGATGCCCTGCAGAACTGCAGTGGCAAAGCCAGCTCTGGATTTAGAGTAGAGTAGAGGCAAGTGGTAATGCTTGGTAAAGGTGTGCACTGAACTCCAAGTTGTAGCTTCCAAAATCCTTGGTAGGTACTCCTCTAAGGTAGGCAATTGAAGTGGCTCTTGCCCTGGTGGAACGTGGCCTAATGTTGAAAGGTATAGTTTTTCCATGCTGTGTGTAGCAGAAACAGATACAGTGTCCTATCCACTTTGAAATGGTCTGCTTTGAAATAGCCTTTCTCTGTGATCCTGCAGAATATGCTACAATTGCTCAGTTTTCCTGAAAGCTTTTGTTTTGTCCCAGTAGAAGCGTAAAGTACAGTTGTGTACACTTACCATAAATGTAGATGTTAGAGTCTTCACTGTTGCAGTCATCACTGTAGGGTTCTCCCTGCCGGCAGGCAGTCCTCTGTCGGTCAGAATCCCAAAGTCTGGGTCCAGCGTCGGCTGTTCAGCCATGCTCCCTGACGTCAGTGCGCCTGGAGTACAAAGCTGCCAACCGACGCCATGTTCTCCAGTTTTTCTTGCCCCAGATGTCAGGTGTCCAAAAATGAGTCAAACCCCATACCCTGTAGCAAATACACCTCAGAAGGGTGAAGTAGGAAGCCACACTAATGAAAGAATAAGAGGGGACAGGAGGGAGGGTAACCCAGACTGCAACAGTGAAGACACTCGAACATCTCCATTTATGGTAAGTGTACACAACTGTACTATGTTCATGTTTCACTGCTGCAGTCATCACTGTAGGGCTGAATCCCAAAGCTGAAAAAATGGGTGGTGGTCATGAAGTAGAGGGGACGGCTAGAAGGCCCTGCAAGACTGCAGAAGCAAAGCCGGCCCTAGACTTAGAGTAAAGAGGTAGATTATAGTGCTTAGAGAAAGAATGCACCAAACTCCAAGTTGCAGCTTCCAAAATGTCTTTGGTAGGTACTCCCCTGAGGAAGGCAGCTGAAGTAGCAGCAGCTCTGGTAGAGTGAGTTCTAATATTTCCTGGGATTTGCTTTCCATGGTAAGTAAAATCGGATTCCATGAGCAATCCATTTAGAAATGGTCTGTTTTGAAATGGCTTTGCCGTGGGAATTTGAAGCATAAGAAACAGTTGCTCTGTTTTCCTGATGTTCTTTGTTCTGTCCAGGTAAAAACGAAGTTGTCTGTGTACATCCAAGGAATGCAAGATCCTTTCCCCCTTATTTTGAGGATTAGTGAAAAAAGTTGAAAGGTGGATAGTTTGATTTAAAGCCACTTTGGAAACTACTTTAGGCATGAAAGTAGGATTAAGTCCTTAAAGACACCCTATCTTGGTGAAAAATATAAGGTTCCACAGCCATGAGTGCTTGCAATCCGAAACTCTCCTGGCTGAAGTCAAAGCTAGCAGGATAGCTGTCTTCCATGATAAAAACTTGATATCAGATGTGGCAGCAGGCTCAAAAGGAGGTAGAGTGAGTTTTTCCAGAACATAGTTGAGATCCCAGGCAGGAATGGGTGGTGATCTAGGGGGGCCTTTAATTCTTTGCTCCTCTGAGAAATTGTTTCAGAAGTGGATGGAAAAAGATTGGAAGATCTGTATTATAATGCACAGAGATAGCGGAGGCATGTATTTTTATGGAAGAGAAGGATAGACCCTTATGTAACATGTCTGTCGGGTATAGTAAAATCAGAGGAATATTAGGAGCAAGAGGATCTGAATCCTGAGCATGCATCCAGGTGCAAAATCCTTTCCATTTTCCTGCATAAAATTTTCTAGTGCTAGGGCGTCTGGCTTCTAAAATAACATCCATGACCTGTTTGGGAAGGAGAGGATTAATCATAGACCCTGAATTCGCCAGGCTGAGAGTTTTGACATGAGAGTGCAGAACCTGACCCTGGTGTTGGGACAAAAGATTTAGAGTCAGAGGTAAAACCCAAGGGGGCTCCTGGGAAAGATTCATCAGTGTTTGGTACCAAAATTGTAGAGGCCAATTTGGGGCCAGTAAAATCATCAACCTTGGGCTTGTCCTGCTTGATCTTTAATAGCACCCGTGGAAGAGGTAGTGGCAGGAAGGCATACCCAGAGAGGTTTCTCCAACTGAATGATAGTGCATCCACTTTCCATGCTAACTTGTGAAATGTCCTTGTGCAAAAAATCTAATTGGTGGTTGAGGGGGGATGCAAATAGATCTACGTGCGGGCAGCCCCAGGCTTCTGTAATCATCTTGAATATTTGGGTGTCCAGCATCCATTCGTGTGGGTCTGTCCGGTTCCTGCTCAGGCTGTCTGCCAGAATATTTTGTTTCCCTGGCAGGAACTGAGCTTGTAGATCCACTTTGCAAGCTTGAGCTGTGTTCCATAAAGTCATGGCTAGTCTGCAAAGGGGGTAGGAGTGTGAACCCCCTTGCTTATGTACCACATAACTGTGGTGTTGGCTTTCAGGGATCTTCTACAATCAGGACAACTCCTGATACGGACAGACAGAGCATTCTAAACAGCCAACATCTCTTAAATTGATATGCAGGTGCTTCTGATGCAGACATTTTCCCTGCAAGTGGGCTCCCCATGCGTAATCTGAGGCTTCCATGGTTAGCACCTGGCTGGCTGGAGACAGACTGAAGGCTTTCCCTTTGTTGTGAAGACATGCTTTGGTCCACCAAAGAACTCCTTTTGTAGACAAGGCAGGATGGTAATGTGTGTCTAGACTGTGGCAATGCTGGCACCACACACTTTTTAGGTACCACTATTTTTCTCATATGTACGAGAAGGATGCAGGAGGCCATGTAACCTAATGCCTGCAGGAATTTACTTGCAGTCAGCTGAGTTAGTGATGCCAAGGTTTTGAAAGCTGAAGCCAGCTGTAATTGTTTTTCGGATGTCAGAAATGCCATCTGGGTTGTTGCGTTTAGAAGAGCACCCAGAAAAAAGTTACCTGTTGTGAGGGTGTCAAATTTGACTATGTTCATAGTGAATCCCAGGTACTTGAGAAGGTTCTGAACAAATTCTAGATGCTGGAGCAAGACATCCTTGCTGTCTGCTTGAATAAGACAGTAGTCCAGATAAGGGTAAATTTGAATTCCCTTGAGTCTGCAATAAGCTACTACTGGTGCAAAGCATTTGGTGAAGACCCTGGGCGCAGTAGACAATCCAAAGGGCAGTGCAGAGAATTGGTAATGATTTGAGCTGGCCTTGAACCGGAGGTATTTTCTGCACTCCTGTCTGATAGGTATGTGTAAGTAAGCCTCCTTTAAATCCAATGTTACCATCCATGCATTTTTGCTCAACATTGGCAGGAGCTGCTGTAGAGTAAGCATCTTGAATTTTGGTATCTCCAGGAAAGTGTTTAAGACTGACAGATCCAGGATGGGTCTCCATGAATTTTGCTTTCTGGGAACTAGAAAGAGCCTTGAGTAAAAGCCTTGCCCCATTTCTGAATGTGGAACCAGTTCTACGGCCCTCATAGCCATGAGGGCTCCCACCTGGTTTAAGGCCTCTGACCATTGGTGTTTTGGTAGGTCCGGCCATCCGTTTGTTCTTGGTAAGGTATGAAAGTGGAATTTGTAACCTCTTGAAACTACATCCAGAACACACTTGTCTTGGGTTATGCAAGTCCAATTTAGCTGAAATGGAGAGTTTTCCTCCGAGAGGAGCTTCCAGGAGTGAAGTTCCTGTAGCCCAGCAGGGGGAGTCATTGAGCCTGTTTTCTGTAAGACTGAGATCTGTCCTCTCCACCCCTGGGGGTGGAAGCAGTCCACTGTCTTGGTCTGTAAGAGGTCTGTGCTTGGGGCCTCCCTCTGCAGCGCCTATATCTACCCTTCTGAGGTCTGTCCGAATTGGTAAAGGACCAATTTTTTTGTTGGCCAATTCCTACTAAATCTGGGGGGCTGTACTTGTAAGAAATCCTTAACAGTTTGCATGGATTTTGCCTTATCCTCCATTTTCTTTATCACCTCTTCAGCCTTAGACCCAAACAAAACATTATGCTGAACAGGAGCATCCAGTAACTTTGCTTTCACTTGATCAGGTAAGTTTTGTTCCTTTAACCAAGCATGCCTTCTAATGACTGTGCCAGAGGCAGCCGCCCTGCAAGAAGCCTCCAAGGCATAAAAACCACAGTGTAAACCATGCTTCCCCACTTGTTCAGTGGCATGCATCAAATCATGTAATTCCTTATTATCTGCACATGCAGAAATGGTAGCTAGCTTTTGTTTCATAACAGACAGTAGAAATTGCTGATATTTTAGCATATTAAATTGACAGTTTAAAGCCCTAACAGATAAAGTTGCAGAAGTGTACACTTTTTTTGCCCCATCTCTCCAAAGCTCTTGAATCCTTATCTGTCGGAATAGGGTTTTTAGCAGAAGCGGCCTTAACCCCCTTAGGACCCTGAGAAATGGTTTCAGGATCAGCAGCAGGATTCTTGTATAGTAACTGGTGTGAATCAGGGACCCTGTAATATCAGTCGGGCTTAGCAGGGGCTGGAATTAGCCTCAGAAAAGGCATCATCCACAATATCCAAAATAGGAGGAATAGCCAGGGGTCTATGTTGGGGAAGAAAAAAATCCCTAAGTCTTCTCTTAGATTTAGAGTACTCCTGTCCTTCCCAGTGAAAATATTCCCTCATTTCATGTAAAGTTTCCCCAAATGAAAAAACCTCAGGGGGAGAAGCTGAAGGAATGGATTCCTCAGCATCAGAATCCTCATAAGGAGGGAAAGAATAATCCTGGTCAGAGGAAGACACTGAAGAAATAGATGCCTGATCAGAAGAATCATAATCCAATTCCTGCCTTGGCCTTTTGTCTGGAGGGGGATTTGAAACCCTAATCATGGTAAGTCCTCCACCATTTTAAGTAGCTGTTTTTGGGATTTGGGTCCCGGATCAGAAGCGGCCTGGGGCTGGTGTCTTATATTTAGGAGTCTTTGCCTTTATCAGAAGCTGTGTAGGCTTGAAAACCCCCTCGGAAGCCGGTACCTTCACAGCGGCTCTGGACCCATCCGAAGGAGCACTGTCCGAAGGTCCTGCAGCTAAAGTACTCAAAAGCCTAGTTGGCTCCTCGTGGGAGTCAGTTTCGGCAATCGGCTCTGAAATGGCCGACGAAAGCGCCTCACTGACAATGGCCGAACCAGAAGCTGGCTCTGCTTGTAAAACGTAGTCTGATTTGGACCTCGGAGGCCTGTCCTTATCCTTGCGTCGTTTGTGAACTCCGGTAGTGTGTCAGACAACATTTTATAATTAAATCGCCTACCAAAGTAGTGAAAAGCAAAATCGTACCTTCGCTTAATCGTACGTTGCTTAAATCTAGCACAAAACAGACAACTAGCTACGTCGTGGTCAGGGCCTAAACAAGGAATACAGTAAGAATGGAAATCCTTATGAGGTATTTGCTTCCCACAAGAAATACAATTAACTTTTTCTGACATCGGACTGGAGCAAGAAAAAAAAGTTTCCCCAACGGGGTACTTAGCTTTGAGTAGAAGTCAGTCTTCGGACTGAAGCATGAGAAATTATCAGGAGTCAGCTGACCGGCACTTGCGAACTGCTTTCACCGCACGGCAAGAAAGACTGGAGAACATGGCGTCGGCTGGCAGCTTTGTACTCCAGGCGCACTGACGTCAGGGAGCATGGCTGAACAGCCGACGCTGGACCCAGACTTTGGGATTCTGGCTGACCGAGGACTGCCTGCCGGCAGGGAGAACCCTACAGTGATGACTGCAACAGTGAAACACTAACATCTGCCTGTTTATGTCCAATGAGTGCAGAAGTCTCTCCCCTTTATTCTGGGGATTTGGATAAAATGTTGGCAAGTGAATAATTTGGTTAAGAGCCACACTGGATACCACCTTTGGCATAAATGTAGGGTTTGTTCTTAAAGAAACCCTGTCCTGATGAAAAATGAAAGGTTCCACTGCCATTAGTGCCTGTAACTCAGACTCTTGGTTCTGAAGTTATTGCCAGAAACAGAGCAGTTTTCCATGACACATTTTAATTCTGTTGAATTGGCTGGCTCAAAAAGGAGGTAAAGTTAGTTTTTCCAAAACAAAGTTAAGGTCCCAGGTTGGTGTTGGTGCTCTCCAGGGTGGTCTTATGTTTTTAGCCCCTCTGAGGTACTGTTTTAATAATGGAGGAGAGAAAATTGGAGGATCCGTGTTGTAATGAGCTGAGATGGCAGAGGTGTGGATCTTAATGGATGAAAAGGATAGGCCTTTGTCCAGCATCTCAGTTAAGTATTGTAATATCTGAGGAATATTTGGAACAAAAGGGTCAAAGCTTGGAGCCTGGTTCCAGGTGCAGAATCTTCCACTTTTCTGAATAGGATTTCCTGGTGCTGGGCCTCCTGGCCTCCAAAATGACATCCATAACAGCTTGAGAGAAGTATTGGCTGCTTGGCTAAGTAATCTGCCATGCAGCCAAGTTTAAGGTTTTGAGTTGGCTGTGCAGGATCCAATTGTTTTGTTGAGGCAGCAGATGAGGAATTTGAGGTAAAATCCATGCTGGGCCTTGAGCTAAGTTCTTTAAGATTGGGTACCAGTGCTGGCATGGCCAGTCTGGGGCAATCAGGATCATTTTTGGTCTTTGTCTGGCTTTTAGGAGTACCTTTGAAAGAGGCAGTGGTGGGAAGGCATAAACTTTTAGGGTTTTCCAGCTGAACCACAGAGCATCCACTTTCCATGCTTCTGTATGGCAAGTCCTTGTGCAGAATTTCTGTAGTTGGCAGTTCAGAGGGGAGGCAGAGATCTATGTCTGGGCACCCCCATTTTTGTGTTATGCTGAATACTTGTGGATTTAATTTCCACTCGTGAGGATCCATGATTCTGCTTAAGTCATATGCTAGAGTATTTTTCTTTCCTGGCAGGAATTGTGCTTGCAGATGTACTTGACAGGTCAGTGCTGTATTCCACAAAGTCTTGGCTTGTCTACAGAGGGGATAGGAATGAGTAACCCCTTGCTTATGTACTACATAACTGTGGTGTTGTCTGTCTTTAGTAATAGTTGTCCTGGATGCAGACGGTCCTTGAAAGCTGTTAGGGCATTTTTGTACAGCTAGCATCTTTTTGATGTGAAGATGCATTTGGTCTGCGGCCCACTTGCCCTGAATATATTTTCCTACCATGTGTGCTCCCCAGGCGTAATCAAAAGCATCTGTTAGTGTCTGCCTGGCTGTGGGTAAAGTGAAAGGCTGTCCCTTGTTGTGGTGACATGCCTGTGCCCACCATCGAAACTCCTGTTGTAGGCAGGGAATAAGTGGTATTACTGTTTCCAAACTGTGACAGTGTTGAGTCCAAACACTTTTTAGGTACCATTGTAATTTCCTCATATGCAGTCTGGCATATGGTAGTAGTATGCAGGATGCCATGAAACCCAAGGCCTGCAGAATTTTTCTTGCAGGGAGTTGGGTTTTTGTTGCCATCACTTGAAAGTACCGAGTCAGTTGTCTTTGCTTGTCTGGCGTGAGATAAGCCATCTGGGCTGTTGTATTTAAGCTGGCACCCAGAATATTATTTCTTGAGGGCACTAGCTTTGACTTCTTTTCATTTACTGTGTACCGTAGGCAAATTAGCAATCTTTTTACAAACGCTGATGCTTTAGAAGAATGTCCTTGTTCTCTGCTTGAATAAGACAGTCGTCCAAGTATGGATGTATTTGAATTCCTTTTTGTCTGCAAAATGCAATTACTGGTGTCAGGCATTTTGTGAAGACCCTGGGTGCAGTAGATAAGCCAAAGAGCAGTGCAGAGAACTGGTAATACATTTTTCCAGCTATGAATCTGAAGTATCTTCTGAAATTTTGTCTAATTGGGACATGCAGGTATGCCTCTGAGGTCCAAAGTAACAAGCCAAGCCTTCTTGCTCAGCATGGGAAGAAGTTGCTGTAGTGTCAACATTTTGAATTTCGGAACATCCAGGTAAGTATTTAGAGTAGATAGGTCCAGTATGGGTCTCCAGGCTTTGTCCTTTCTGGGGACCAAGAAAAGTCTTGAGTAAAATCCTTGTCCCAGTTGTGGCACTTTTTGAATAGCTCTAATATCCATGAGGGCTGTAATTTGTTTTTGTGCCTCTGCCCATTGCTTTTGTGGCAGGGTCTGGCATTCCTTTTGGCCTTGGTAAAGTGTGAAAGTGGAACCTGTAACCTTGAGACACAATATTCAGAACGCATTTGTCTTGGGTGATTATATGCCAATTTTGTGAAAAAAGTGCTACTTTTCCCCCTAAGGGACCTGCCAAAAGGTAAGTGCTTGGCATTTGAAGTGGTAAGTCATTGGGACCGTTTCCTACAAGGTTGTGAATTTTCTCCTCCTTTTGGGGTTGAAGCACCCCACTGTCGTGGTCTGCAAGAGCCTTGGGGCTGAGATCTGCCTCTTGGGCGTCTGTATCTGCCTCTGTGGTCTGTCTGACACTGGAAAGAACCAATTTTTAGAAGGCCAATTTCTGCTAAATCGAGGTGGCTGTACCTGTAAGAAATCCTTCACTGTTTGCATAGATTTTGCCTTATCCTCCATTTTCTTTAATACCTCTTCTGCCTCAACACCAAACAAGATATCATGTTGTAAAGGAGCATCCAATAATTTTGCCTTAACATGATCGGGTAAACCTTGTTCTTTTAACCAAGCATGCCTTCGAATCACAGATCCTGTAACTGCAGCTCTACAAGAAGCCTCTAATGAATCAAAACCACATTTGCAGAGTATGTTTTCCCACTTGTTCAGCTGCATGCAATAAATCCTGCATTTCTTTATAGTCAGGACCTTCTGAGCTTGTAAGCATTTTCTGCTTTAACAGAGACATTAAATAATGTTGGTATTTAAGCATGTGGAACTGGCAATTTAAAGCCCTTACTGCTAAAGTTGCAGAAGTGTAAACTTTCTTCCCCCATCTATCTAATGCTCTAGAATCCCTGTCAGAGGGAACTGGATTTTTAGTAGTGGAAGCCTTTACCCCTTTGGGACCCTGGGAAATAGTTTCTGGGTCAGCAGCAGGGTTTTTATAAATAAATTTGAGAGTCAGGGACTCTGTAGTACCTATCTGGCTTGACCGGTGCTGGGGGCAAAGAATCAGGGGTTAAACTGGATTCAGAGAACAAATCATCCACAATATCTAACAGGTGGAATGGCAAGGGGGCTGTGCTGAGGCAATAAAAGAAAATCTGAGCCTTTTCTTGGATTCTGAATAATCCTGGCTCTCCCAATGGAAAATGCTCCCTCATGGTATGTAAAGTTTCCCCAAAAGAGTAATCCCTCAGGAGGAGAGGCTGAAGGGACTGATTCTTCAGAATCAGAGTCCTCATAGGGGGGGGGGGGTAAAGAGTATCCCTGGTATGAAGAGGAATCAGAAGAAATGGAAAACTGGTCAGAGGAATCATTCTGTATCCTGCCTAGGCCTTTTATCAGAAGGGGGATGGGAACCCCTGATGAGAGTAATTAGGTCTTCGGTCATTTTGAGCATCTGCTTTTTAGGCATGGAAGCTTGTCCAGGTGAATGCTGTACTTGTTTGTCTTTAATGGAGTTTTAGACTTGGTCATTTTCATGGCAAGCTGTGAAGGTCTGAAAACACCCTCAGAAGAAGATGCCTGCTCAGCGGCTCCGGACACATCTGAGGGGTTCATTTCCATATGCCCAATACCTTGAGTTTCCAGAGGCCTAGAAATCTCCACGTGGGAGTCTGAGGTGGCCTGTGGCTCTGAGGTAGCGGGTGTTAGGGGCTGCGTAAGCGCCTCACTGAGGACCAGAGCAAACCGGCGACTGGCCTAGAAGAGGCTTAGTCAGTTTTGGACCTCTGATGCCTGTCTATCTTTGTCTTTGCGTTTTTTTGTGTATTCCGGTCATCGGTTGTTCCAACGGCATGGTATAATTGAACCTTCAGCCAAAATAATGGCAAGCAAAATCAGACATTTAATAGTGTGCTTGTTAAACCTAGCGCAGAACTGACAACTAGTGACGTCATGGTCTGGGCCTAGGCATGGAATACAGTAAGAATGAAAATCTTTAGGAGGTATTTGCTTCCCACAAGAAATGCAATTATTAACTTTTACTGACATCGGTCTGAGGCAAGAAAAGTTTGCCCAACGGGGTACTTAGCTTTACTGAAGACTTTGGTTCTGAAATTCGAAAAACCCAGGAGTCTGCCGACCGGCACTTGCCAACTGCTTTTGCTTCAGGCACCACATGGCAAGAAAGACTGAAGAAAATGGCGTCCGCTGCATCTTGCATACCCCTGGCGCACTGACGTCAGGGAAGAAGTGGCAGCAACAGACGCTGGACCAAGACTTGGGAACTCTGGCCGACTGCAGGACCACCTGACGGCAGGATAACCCAATTGTAATGACTGCAGCAGTAAAACTTGAACATCAGGGACCAAACTAGATTCTGAAAAGTCATCAACAATGTCTTGTACAGGGAGGTATATCTAAAGGCCTATGCTGAGGCAGGAGTAAGAAATCCTTAAGCCTCTTTTTTGACTCAGAAAAATAAAGTTATGTTCTTACCATAACGTTCCATGTGAATTGTTCATCTTGCCTTTGTTCTTACACACGGGTTCGGAGCGATCCTCTGCTCCGAGTCGGCCCCTTCACAAGCTCTGCATCTAAGAGAAAGCTCGAGGCGCAGTCTATATCCCATGATCCTCCTCTACCATCCCTCAGGTCTAGTTTGCAAGAACCAGAATGCAGTACTAACCATGGCATCTAACGCTCACACAATCACACACGAGACTGAATACTAGAACAAACCACAGATAGGAAATGGCTAATAAGCAACTTGCTGAACAATAGGTAGAGAAGGCAACCTAGAAAATACTAACCAGGCACTAATTGTACCCGTTCTTCCAGAACGTGGTGGGGGAAGGTGGGAGGGGTTGTAAGAACAAAGGCGAGATAAACAATTTACATGGAACGCTATGGTAAGAACATAACTTCTTTATGTGAAATTGTTCGATCTCGCCGTTTGTTCTTACACATTGGTAGCGTCCCTAGCTCCGTTACCCTGGGTGACTCAAGGAAGAACGTTCCTGAGTACAGTGGAACCAAAGGACGCCCTGTCCTTGGAGGACCTGCCTACTTTGTAGTGAGCGACAAACGTATGAGGTTTTGCCCACGTGGCCGCTGCACAAATAGTATCCAACGGAAGAAGAGCGACATGGGCTGAAGTACAAACGGCCCTGGTAGAATGAGCCTTAGGCTTGAACGGAAGCGGTTGCTTTGAAGCTGAATAAACAAAATTTATGCAGTCCAAAAGCAGTTTGGATAATGTCCGTTTAGTTACTGCCATGCCCTTATTATCTGTGAATGACATGAACAGCTGATCCGATTTTCTGTAATCCTTTGTCCTGTCCAGATAAAATCTCAGTTGTCTATGTACATCCAACTTGTGTTACATGTATTCCAATTTATTTTAATGGTTTTTGAAAAATGTGGGGAGTTCTATAGTTTGGTTAATGTTAAGCACAGAGCATACCTTCGGGAGAAAAGACGGATTCGTACGCAAGGAGACTTTGTCTGGGTGAAAAACCACGTATGGCGGTCTGACTGACAATGCCTGTAGCTCTGATATTCTACGAGCTGAGGTAACAGCAATGAGGAAGAGGGTCTCCCACGACAGACACAAGCGAGCAGGTTGAAGCTAGTTCGAATGGTGGTAGTATAAGCTGGGACATCAAATTCAAATTCCATGGAAAAACCGGCTCGCAGATGGGTGGCCTAAGGTGAAAGGTACCCTTCATGAAGACCCTACAAAGCTTTGAGACATAATAGAAGAACCTCCTTCACCTACATGGAAGTTCGATATGGCCGCTAATTGCACCCTTATCGTAGAAGTAGAGGCCCCTTAGTGAAACAGTGTAGATAAAAATTCCAGAATTTTGTGTATCGGGGACACCAAGGGATCTAATCCTTGCGCTGATGCCCAGCAAACAAAACGTTTCCATTTGCTTTTGTATAGTTTTCTTGTAGAAGGTTTGTGTGAAGAAACTAGAATGTGTTGTACTGTTTGAGACAAAAACTTTGACCTGGCTAAATTGGGGAGCAGCCAAGCTGTCAGTTTGAAGGACCGAAGGGATGGATGAGGAACTCCCGACGAGCGAGTCAATAGATCCGGCTCTGGGTCCAAAATCCATGGTTCCTCCCCATCAGGTGGGCACGAAGGACGGGAAACCAGATCTGTCGAGGCCAGAATGGTGCTATGAGTATGATAGCCCTTTCCAGATTCCTGGCTTTCTGTAGAAATTTGGGAATCAACAGGACAGGAAGAAAGGCATACAGGAGACCCGGGGGCCAATCATGTACCAGTGCGTCCCGGGGGGCACCCCCCGGAGGGGGAAGAAGGGCAAAGTAGCTTTTGCATTTGGCATTCAAGGGGGATGCAAAAAGATCACAACAAGGCTGGCCCCATCTGCGGAAAATCCTTTCCGCTACTTGACTGTTCAGGGACCACTCGTGAGGCAACAGGATGGCTCTGCTCAACCTGTCCGCAATGATGTTGGATGATCCCGGGATGTGCGTTGCTATCAGAAAACGACCTGTGGACGCCGCCCATTGCCAAATTCAGGGCCTCTCTGCATAATGGATAATATCTGGTTCCACCTTGCTTGTTTATGTACCAGACCACCGACATATTGTCCGTCTGAACTGCCACTGTTCCTAGAGGTAGAGATTCTTGAAAGTGTTGCAACGCTAGGAACACCTCTCCGCTCCAGAACATTGATGTGCAGATTGTACTCTTATCTTAGACCACTCTCCTTGGACTGTTCTCCCCTGGAAAAGCCCCCCCCTCACCCCATCAGGAAGCATCCGTGGTTACTGTGGCTGTAGGGCTGGGTAATACAAACGGACGACCCATCGTTAGATCCTGGCTGTTTAGCCACCATCGAAGATCCCGCTTGCAAGATTCCATGATCGAGATGTGGTGCGACAGGGAACTGTTGGAATGACCACTGTGCAAAAAGCAGCCACTGGAGGATCCTCATGTGCATCCTGCCCAGAGGAACTGCCATCATGCCTAGAACCTTTAGAACTTGTGCCGCAGAAACTTAGCGACCTGGTCTCTGAGGGATGATGCTCTTGTTTGTGGGAGCTTGATCAGCATAGTGGTAGTATCTAACTCCACCCCTATGAATGAGATATGCTGTGAGGGCAATAATGCAGATTTTTCAAAATTGACAGATCCCTAAATGAGAACAAAGGTTGATTGCGTACTCCCTGGATTGTACAAGGCGATGCTTGGTGGTGGCGGTGAGGAGCCAGTCGTCCAGATACGGAAAAGTACAGTTTTGTACCTACCATAAATGTAGATGTTCGAAGATCCACATTGCTGCAGTCATAACCTGTGGGTAGTCCGCTGTCCTCGGTCGGCCTGAATACCAAAGTGTTAGGCTGGCGTCGGTCATGGTCGCTTAGATCTGACGTCAGTACGCCGTGGTACTAAAGCGCATGACCGACGTCATATCCTCAGTCTTTCTTGCCCCAGATGTCAGAAGGCCCTAAAAAGAAAGGCCATAGCCAGAAAATAGAAAAGCATCCAACCACCCATGTACAACCAATATTTACAATATTTACAACCCAAACCACACAACCACCCCAAACTACAGAGGGGAAGGAGGGAGGGAAAATTGGACTGCAGCAATGTGGATCTTTGAACATCTACATTTATGGTAGGTACAAAACTGTACTATGTTCTTCATCTCACATTGCTGCAGTCATAACCTGTGGGTAGAATCCCAAAGCAAAGGTAAAGGGAGGTTGGCAAAATCATAAAGCATTTGGAGGTGCTAACATGCCCTGCAAAACTGCAGTGGCAAACCCAGCCTTAGATTTGGAATAAAGAGGGAGATGGTAATGTTTAGAAAAAGTGTGCACTGAACTCCAAGTAGCTGCCTCCAAAATATCTTTAGTAGCTACACCCCTTAAAAAAGCAGTAGAAGTGGCAGTAGCCCTAGTGGAATGAGGCCTGATTCCAGCCGGAATCTCCTTACCATGATGAGAATAACAAAAAGCAATACAATGGCCAATCCACTTAGAAATAGTTTGTTTAGAAACAGGTTTCCCCTGAGAACTCAAAGCAAAAGAAACAAACAACTGTTGAGACTGTCTGAACCCTTCAGTTCTGCTCAAATAATAACGCAACTGCCTGTGAATATCCAAAGAGTGCAAAATTTTTTCCCCTTTATTTTGGGGATCAGCATAAAATGTAGGCAAATGAATAGATTGGTTCAAGGCCACATTTGAAACAACTTTAGGCATAAAAGTAGGGTTAGTACGCAGGGATACCCTATCTTTATGAAAAATCAGGAAGGGTTCAACTGCCATTAGAGCCTGTAATTCAGATACCCGTCTAGCAGACGTAATGGCCAACAAAAAAGCAGTCTTCCAAGACAAAAACTTCAACTCAGCTGTAGCTGCAGGTTCAAAAGGAGGTAAAGTGAGTTTCTCCAACACAAAATTGAGATCCCAGGAAGGAGTAGGAGCTCTACGTGGGGGTCTTATGTTCTTTGCCCCTCTAAGAAATTGCTTAAACAAAGGATGAGAGAATAATGGTGGGTCACAGTCATAGTGAGCAGAAATGGCTGCAGCATGAACTTTTACAGAGGAGAAAGACAAACCTTTGTCTAGTAATTCTGTAAGATACTGAAGAGAAACACTCAAATTAGGTACTGAAACATCAAATCTCTTTGCTTGGCTCCAAAGGAAAAATCTCCTCCATTTATCAGCATAAACTTTCCTTGTTCTAGGCCATCTGGCCTCCAAAATAACATCCAAAACTTGAGGAAGCTGCGACCCTCCAGGGTCTAGAACAGAAGATGCCAGGCTGTCAGATGCAGAGACTGTATCCTGACGTTGAGGAAATGACTGCCTGCCTGGGACAAAAGGTGTGGAATTGAAGGCAAAGGCCAAGGAGGCTCCCGTACTAAACTCCTCAGCAGAGGGTACCAGTGCTGACGTGGCCAATCTGGAGCTATTAGAATCATAGAGGGCTTGGCCTGTCTGACCTTCAAGAGCACCCTGGGAAGGAGAGGCAGAGGAGGAAAAGCATAGACGTGAAGATTTTTCCAACTGAATGATAGAGCATCCACTTTCCAAGCTTTTGGATGAAACAGCTTTGTGCAAAACTTTGGCAGCTGGAAATTTAGTGGAGAAGCGAACAGATCTATGTCTGGAGTCCCCCAAAGCACTGTCAACTGTCGAAATACATGAGGATCCAATTTCCACTCGTGGGGATCCACCATCTGTCTGCTCAAAACATCCGCTAAGGAGTTCTGTGCTCCTGGCAGAAACCTTGCCTGAAGAGTGAGGTGCAAACTGAGAGCAGTCTCCCACAAAATCATAGCTTGTCTGCAAAGAGGGTACGAATGGGTTCCCCCTTGCTTGTTGATGTACCACATGACAGTTGTGTTGTCTGTTTGAATCAACACGTGCCCTGGTTGAAGTAGTTCCTTGAAAGCCATCAATGCAAATTGGACTGCTAACATCTCCTTCATGTTGATATGCAAATGTTGAAGTCTGGCAGGCCACGTGTCTTGAACCCATTTTCCATTGAGGTGTGCTCCCAAAGCCTTGTCTGAGGCATCTGTCGTTAAGATCCGACTCGCCTCTGGTCGGGTCACAGAGAGTCCCTTGTTTAGGTGACATTCCTGAGCCCACCACAAAAATTCCTTTTGAATGCAAGATATTATCTGAATGACAGTGTCCAAATCGTGGCAGTGTTGAGTCCACACACTTTTGAGATACCATTGTAGCTTCCTCATATGCAGTTTGGCATTGGGAAGCACCAGAATACAAGATGCCATGAACCCCAAGGCTTGAAGGACTGTCCTTGCAGTCAGCCTGGACAGGAGAGACAATTGTTGGAAGTACTGGGTAAGACTTCTTTGCTTGTCCGGGGTCAAAAACGCCATCTGAGAGGCTGTATTCAGTCTTACACCCAGAAAGCACATGTCCTGAGAGGGTACTAGACTGGACTTTATTTCGTTCACAGAATACCCTAGGCACCTTAACACTGCCATAACATACTGAAGATGGTGAAGTAGCTTGTCTTTGTCTTGAGCAAGAATCAGGCAATCGTCCAAATAAGGATAAATTTGTATTCCTCAACCTTAAGAAGGCTATTACCGGAGCCAGAACTTTTGTGAACACCCTGGGCGCAGTAGATAAGCCAAAGGGCAATGCAGAAAACTGATAATGTAAAGTCCCAGCCCGAAAACGCAGGAAACTCCTGCAGCTGGGCCTGATAGGAATATGAAGATAAGCCTCCTTGAGATCCAGAGTTACCATCCAGTGATCTTTGCCTAGCAGAGGCAGAAGTTGTTGCAAAGTCAACATTTTGAAATGTCCAGGTATGTGTTGAGAATAGACAAATCCAGAATTGGCCTCTAAGTGTTTCCTTTCTTTGGTACAAGAAACAGGCGAGAATAAAATCCTAGGCCCACTTCTGACGGAGGGACCTGCTGGATAGCCCCCATTTGTAGAAGTAAAGAAATCTGTTTGTGAGCCTCTACCCTTTGCTGAGGAGGAACGTCTGGCATGCCTTTGAAAAGGGGCAATGTGTGGAAATAAAACTTGTAGCCTCGGTTTATAATGTCCAACACCCATTTGTCCTGGGTGACAAAGCCAATTTTGCCTGAAAAGTGCCAACTTTCCTCCCAGAGGAGCTGCCAGACAGGAAGGATCGGGCAGCTGAAGACGTAGGTCATTGGGTCTGTTTACGAAAGGACTGGCCCCTGCCCTCACCTGTAGACTGTGCAGGGGAACTCCACGTCCTAGGCCTAAAAGAACCCTGTGCATGAGCTCTGCCCCTACCACGTCTAGATCTGCCCCTAGACTGTAAATCAGAAGGGTAAGCCCATCCCTTAGTAGGCCAATTTCTGCTAAACTTAGGGGGCTGCACCTGCAAAAAATCCTTAACAGTCTGCATGGACTTAGCTTTGTCTTCCATTTTCTTCAAGACTGACTCCACAGGAGAACCAAACAAAACTTCAGACTGAAGGGGAGCATCCAAAATTCTAGCTTTAACATGCTCTGACAAGTTCTGATCTTTAAGCCAGGCGTGCCTACGAATAACTGATCCAGTGGCAGCCACCCTGGAAGAGGCCTGCAAAGCATCAAAACCACACTGCAAAGAATGCTTACCCACCTGATCAGAGGCATGAACCAAATCCTGTAATTCTTTACACTCTATGCCCTCTGCTAAAGCATCTACCTTAGATTTCAACTGACTAAGGAGAAAATTCTGGTACTTCAGCATATGAAACTGGCAATTCAAAGCCCTCATTGCAAGAGTGGAAGAGGTATACACTTTTTTACCCCACCTATCCAAAGCTCTGGAGTCTTTATCCATAGGAACTGGATTCTTTACAACAGAAGCCCTGACACCCTTAGGTCCCTGGCTAATAGTTTCTGGGTCAGCCCTAGGGCTCTTATACAAATATTTATGAGCCTCTGGCACCCTGTAATACCAGTCTGGCTTAACCGGTGCAGGAGGCAAAGAGTCTGGATTAAGGGAATCTTCAGAGAAAACATCCTGAACAACATCCAAAACAGGAAGTATAGCCAAGGGCCTATGTTGTGGTAAAAATAAGAATTCCCTAAGCCTCTTTCGGGAATCTGAGAAATCCTGACCTTCCCATTTAAAATGTTCCCTCATAGAATGCAGGGTTTCTGAAAAAGAAAAATCCTCTGGAGGGGAAGCAGAAGGACTAGAATCCTCTGCGTCTGAATCAGAATAAGGGGGAAAATCCTGAATGTCTTCAGCTGAAGACTCTGAATAATCTGAAGAATGTTCCAATCCTTCCACCTCTGGCTCCACCCTAGGCCTCTTATCTGGAGGGGGCATAGAACCTCTAATCAAGGTAATCAAATCTTCTGCCATTTTAAGCATGTGTTTTTTAGGTACAGAACTTGCAGAACTAGGACTGACGCCAGAGGAAGACAAACCAGGCCTGGCCTTGGAAGGTACCTTAGAGACAGAGGGAGAAGGCCTAACCACCTTATGTAAAGAAGGGGAGTACAGCAACCTGAGAGGCCCCCTCAGCCTGACCCGACTCCTGAGAGGCCACATCTTGCAAAATCAAAGGCTCCCTCTGAGTCTCAGCTGAAACCTCGGCTGGATCCACAGATTCCACCGAGGTTTCTAAAGAACCGGCGTCCGGAACGGACGACTCATCTTGTTTAGACGTTAACGATTTTTACTTACGCTTCTTAGCGGTAGCGGGCGTCGGAGGATCCGACGGCATATTGTAATTACACCGCTTAAAAATATTCTCAGAAAATAACCTGTAGGACACACCACGAGAACACGGAATATTTCCAACGTTTCTTTTATTCAATAGAACAGAATAGCAGGAATGAGCGCTTTCGCATGCATCTAGCACGCTTCTTCAGATACAAATTACTATATCAAAACCCAACTGTTATATATCCCCATCTAAATTGAACATCCTGTTGCTTAATTAATCAATCAATGATTAATCAGTTTATCAATAAGGATAACAAGAAAATTCATCACAGTTAGTAAAAACGCAGTAAGTAGATACACAAGTATTCAAAAACTGTTCCAACTAATTCAAAACTGCATAAGCATTGAAAATATTAAAAACCGTTCCTTATGTACAATATTGATATTGGTGATAAATATCTGATAATATAAATATTATAAATATTAAAAACTAAACATATTTTTGACAATTCTCTCTTAAAAATTCTATCTATGCTAGTGGTTTAAAAACATTTATATCTGAAATTACACATACACTTATGGTTAGATCTGTCTAAGTTTCGGAAGTCTGTGTTATAATCTTCAGAGGGACTGAATTAAATTCATATTAAACTCCTTTTTTTAAAAATTCATTTCTAAAGATTCATTTCATAGAAATCAACAACATTGCATGTGTCGTGTGTGGACATTCGTAAATGGTGTTCCCAAAACAATGTGCAAAAGGCGTCGTCATCATGAATAAACATCATAAAACAAGGGTCTCTTAATATACATTTTATCTAAATACATGAGCCCATCTGTTATTCATTTCTTAAAATATGTTTATATTCATCAGACTTATTTAAAAAACAGTAAATGTCATAGTAGTACAACATTTATTAAAATCATACTATGTATGCATAAAAATTGCCTCGAGAGACTGTTGAGCAACTATACTGAGTAAAATCATTTGATGCAAAAGTGCCTTATCTAGATATAAATATAAATATTACTAATTCATTAACTGATCTACTAACCAGTGTGAGCGTAAAAGTGCCGCACATCTTGTTTGAGACGAAGCATAAATCCATGCAAATAATCATAACAAGAGAACACATCATCTTGTTTTTGTCTCATTAGGGAGTTAATAGCAGATAAAAACAAAAGCAAAAACAAAAACAAAAACAGAACTTACTGTTCACAATGTGTTCGAAGTATATTGCCCCCTAGTGTTTGGATGAGTAACAACTATTTACAGCTGAATGCGACACTGAATGTGTCGCTGACTGTATGTGATGTTAGAGAAGTGTGAGTATATATCCAGGTACTCCCACTGATATTGCCTCATCGTGGCTGTCTAATTGTTCTGAGATATCCCCAGAGTGAAACTCATCATAAAGTGTCACGATCTAAATGGACCTAACTCAGTATGTCTGCTTATGGATAAATAAATATTATTATATTATTATAACTAGATAACTGTGTCAGTTACTAACTGACTAAAGCAGGTACTCATAAGTTATTGTTTGTTATTGCATTCCTTTACCCAGTGATGTTTAAATATCTGGTCAACTCAACTAGAGTCAGATATTATTTTTTCATTTCAGTCTAACCTTCAAATTGGGGTAGCATATAAATTGCATCGGTGACTATCTAGCTGTTGATGAGATTTCACGTAAAATATTAGTCATCACAGTCACTATAAAAAACTCAACTGTGTATAGTAAATAAAACCATCTTTCCAATATCTCATTATTATTGACTCATTGTATATATATATATATATGTCATTCTTATTTCTCTCTTTATTCTGGAGAGAACTCAAAAGATAATTAGCTATCAAGATGTTTCTATATATCTCTGGGCATTAAGCAATAGATGTTTTAAAAGGGAGAACAAAAGGCTGTGTATAAATATATAAGAATGTCTCTCTGATGTTCATTCATTCTCATTTTATAAATGGTTTAACACTAACGTAGCTGTTAATACCTGGTTCTCTATGAGCTCCCGCTTTTAATATCCATTCCATTTCCAGTCTAGCCAAGGTGTTGCTATTGTCTCCCTTCCTGGGATTGCTGGGTACCACTTGTAATATTCTAAATTTAAAGTTGTGTGTGGGATTGGAATTTATGTGTTTGGCTAATGCATTCAATTCTAGGTGTTTCCGAATGTCATATATATGATTGTAGATACGTTCTCTGAATCTCCTCTTCGTAAGGCCAATATAAAAAGCTGGACATAAGTCACAGTTCGCCATATATATGAGATTCTGAGTGTTACAGTCAGTCCGTTTCTTTGGAGAGAACACAAAATGTCCATTGGGATGTTGATATTCTTGTATCGAGTTTATGTATGGGCACATACTACAATGTTCGCATGGAAAAGTCCCTGGTATTAATGTGCTACTCAATCCATCACATAAACTATATTTTAATTGACTGGAAAAAATAGTTTTCAGATTGTCGCATGTTCGATATGTAAATCCAGGTCTCTCACCCACTATTAACTTGGTATCATCAGCCATAATTAAGATGTTCCAATGTCTTATTAAGATATTCTTAATCTCATTGATGTCATTAGTATATTTCAATATAACCTTCACCTTGTTGTTGTTGTAATTATATTTAGTTGCTGATCTCAAGGCTAAACTATTTTTTGTGGTCCTAGTTTTTCTGCATTCATTAGGTGAATCATTTCGTCTACTTTCTTGTGGTATGATGCTCTTTCTCGTTGCTTCTACTACATGAGTATTGTAGCCTCTGGCTATGAATAATTTTTCCATTTCATCAGCTTCAGTATTCAGTATGGCTGGATTCTTACATATCCTCTTAAGCCTCCAGAACTGTCCATTCAGTATACCCTGAAACATAAATCTAGGGTGCATACTTCTGTACTCTAGCATGCTATTTCTCCAGCAAGTTTTTCGGTAAATTTTGTAGGATAAACTATTATCTTTATCATAATATAATGTCAAATCTAAAAAGTTTATCTCTTCGTATGAGTGTTCAGATGTAAATCTCAAGAATGTAGTGGTTGATTCTATGTATTCTATGAAGCTGTGCAATTCTTCTATGGTGCCGTCCCATGCTAGAAGAATGTCATCCACAAACCTCCTATAAATACGTATTTTCCCTTTCCAGTGGCTCTCAAAAATGTATTTCTGTTCCCAATTGTACATCACTAGATTAGCAAAAGAATTAGCACATGGGGTGCCCATAGCAACACCCCATGTTTGAAGGTAATATTTTTCTTGAAACATGAATACATTACAAGTAAGTACTAGTTCTAACATCTGCCCTATAAGTGTCTGTCTATCTCTGGAGAATCCACTGTGTGCAATCATTATCTTTATCTCTCTTATAGATTGAATACCGTATTCATTGGGAATACAGGTAAACAAGTCACGAACATCTAGTGTCACTAATAACAATTTCTCATTAACTTTCTCTAATTGATCAAAATTCTCTAAGTCTGTTAATAGATGCTGTGTATCTTTAAGAATGGTAGTAGCCTCATTGACTATTGGCCTCAGCATTTTCTCCAGAAATATGGATATATTATACGTCGCCCAATCTCTCCCTGAGACTATAGGGCGCATGGGTATGGGTTCCACTTGCTTGTGTATTTTCGGCAAACCTTTCAATGTCGGGATAAGGGGCTCTTCTATTAGCAGAAAATCATACATCTCTTTACTTATTTGCCTGCACATCAAGCAATCATATAGCTCATTTCTAACTGTGTTTACAACTCTCATCACTTCTTCTATTTGTATTTCTTTGTATGTTTCATTACTGTTTAGAGATGCTTCTATTATGCTGATGTAATTCATTTTGTCTAACACGACTACCCCGCCCCCTTTATCGGCATTGATAATCACTATATCTTTGTTGTATCTCAAATTCACAAATGATTTGTATTCATCTTTCTCTAGATTAAAATATCTATTCCTAATTCGTTTAGTGGTATAAAGATTATATAGGTCTTTCTCGCAGCTCTTAACAAAACATTCTACATTCGATGGTAAATTCGGAGAAAAACAACTCTTCCGTTTAAACATATAATCAGTTTGTATTTGTTGTACCTGATTCTTAAAGAGCAGCTTCAAAGCTACTTTTCTAGCGAATAACCTAATGTCAATTAACGTTTCTGCTAAGTTACTATTTTGAGACGGTACAAAATTTAGCCCTCTATTCAAGAGCGAAATGTCAGATATAGATAAAGCATAGCCATAATTACACCGCTTACCGAAGACAAGCCTAGCACAATCTAACCTACGTTTAATGGTGCGCTTATTAAATCTAGCACAAAAGCGACACCCGACTACGTCGTGCTCAGGCCCCAAGCAAGGAATACAAAGAGAATGGTAATCCCTATGAGGTATCGGTTTCCCACAAGAAATACAATTATTCACTTTTTCTGACATCCGGATTTAACTGAGGCAAGAAAAGACAAAAATATTCAACGGGTACTTAGCCCAACTTGGTTTCGGTCTGAAACTCAGAATACGAAAATTTCAGGACGCCGAACGGCACTTGCAAACGCTGCTTCTGCTTCGGACCATGCGGCAAGAAAGACTGAGGATATGACATCGGTCATGCACTTTAGTACCACGGCGTACTGACGTCAGATCTAAGCGACCATGACCGACGCCAGCCTAACACTTTGGTATTCGGGCCGACCAAGGACAGCGGAATACCCACAGGTTATGACTGCAGCAATGTGAGATGAAGAACATCACCCAGAATCCTATCCGCCTCAGGCGAGATGCCACTACTGCCATGCATTTGGTGAACACCCTGGGGGCTGAGGTGAGACCAAAGGGCAGAGCTCGAAATTGGAAATGACTGGCTCCCAACCGGAAGCGCAGATGATCCCGGGCCATTTTGATGTGGTAGTAAGAGTCCCTGAGATCCATAGAGCACATCCAATCATCCTTCTGCAGAAAGGGAAGGATCGACTGTAGCATGACCATCCAGAATTTTTCCTTCCTTATGAAGGTGTTGAGTTTGCTGAGGTCCAAGATCGGCCTCCAGTCCCCCGTTTTCTTTGGAACTAAAAAGAACCTTGAGTAAGTTCCAGATCTCATCTGGTCCAATGGGACTGGTTGAATGACTCTTTTCGAGCAGCTTTCTTATTTCTATGGCTGCTTGATCTCACAGACTGGGTGGAACATCTGGAAATCTCTCTTGTTCGGGGGGGGGGGGTTATAAATGGGATGTTGTATCCTCTGGTTACTACGCGTTTTACCCAGGAATCCGTAGTAAGATTTAGCCAGGCCTCTGGGTATAAAGCTAAGCGAACCCCGACTGCCTCCAGAGCATGACAGTCGGGCCTCCCCTCAGGAGTGTTAGAAGGGCTTGCCAGGGACGGTATCCCTGTCACTCTGGTTCTGCAGACCCCCTCTGCCGCCTGGGCAGCATCTTCCATTCCGGCCTCCTCCTCTGCATCTGGAGGGGGTGTCACTCTGTGGTCTGGAAAGATCCCAGAGTCTTTCGGAACCACATTTTTCCGCCTCTTTGCCCTTTGGGGTACAGTCTGGTCGAGGTGGAAAAACGGACCCCTACGGCAGACAGGGTCTTGCCTTCTTGCTCACACCGAGTGAGAGTCTCCTTCACTTTGGGACCAAACAGTGTGGCACCATCAAAGGGGGCATTGACAAAGGAAGACTTAAAGGCTTCCGCAAAGGAGCAAAGGCACATCCAGGATTGCCTCCGTAGAGCGATCGCTGAGGCTGCGGCCCTACTCGAACCCTCGGCCGCATACGAGATGAGCCTCATGGATGAGTTAACTATCGAAGTGAGGGTGTTAAGTTGTGCTGTTACCTTTCCGAAGACAGCAGCATCTGTGTTACCCTGGAGAGCATCTCCCAACTCCTTAATGAGATCTCTCTGAAGTCACGTAAAATGCATGAGGTAGTTCAGCGAACGCAGGGAAAAAGTCGCTGAACTGAAAACGTGCTTCCCATACCTGTCCATAGTCCTGGAATCCTTATTAGGAGAAGGAACAGAGGAAGAGGACTCAGACATTTCCTTTTTTGTGGCTGCCGCCACCACCATAGCATCCACTGGGACTCCTTTTGTAAGATCAGCTTGGTCTCTGGGTGCAGTAATATACTTATTCGGCCTCCTAGGGCAGGTTCCACTGTATCCGGAGTCTCCTACGCCCTTCGAGCTATTAGGTCCATTAGCTCATCGAAGGGCAGGGTCACCCAGGAGATAGAAGATTGAGCCCTAAATGCCTTCAGCAACACCGATTCGTCCTCAGTGGGGGCAAGGGTCTGCCAATCACCCCTCTGTTTCAAGACCTCCAGGATGTCAGCAAACGAGACATCCTCCGAGGGGGACCCCTCGGACTCATCCAAATCTGTGTCCGATGTCAGTGAATTCTTGCGGAGAATCAATGTGCCTCCTCTTGCACAATTTCTTCCTCGGGACTTGAGGGGGCATCTGGTGAAGCTTCCAAGGAACAGGGAACACCCTCCGGGGCTGGCTGAGGCATTGAGTCTCTACGCTTGGGAGGGATCGCTGGTACAGAAACAGAATGCAGCCCTTTGGGGGGGGGGGAGATTATTCTGATGAAGTGAATGTCTTTTCAGACAAAACCTTCCTCATGATGTCAAAGGCACCGGAGCCCCAGGCCGAGGATTCCACCGAATCCGAAGAGCACGGTAGTTTCCCCGAGAACGGGACCACGGGCTCCGACCCAGAGGACGGAGCCGAACTAATCTGTGCCAAGGCTCCAAGGGGGAGAGTCGGAACCAAAAGCTCGGTTAGACTCTTGGCCCGGGAGACAAGGAGAGACAGTCAGCTCCGTGACTCCTCGATGGGCTCTGAGGGAGTCTAGGTCAGTGGCGCCGATCGCACAAAGGTAGGCTTCGGCACTGAGGGCTCCACAATCATCGGTTCCTCCTCTCCCAGCTCCGAAAACTCGAGGCATCTCGAAGCAGGATCTGCTGGAGATACAGGAAGGGCTTCCAGTTTCGAAACCAACTGGAACGAAAAGTACAGTTTTGTACCTACCATAAATGTAGATGTTCGAAGATCCACATTGCTGCAGTCCTTACATATGGGTAGTCCGCTGTCCTCGGTCGGCCCGAATACCAAAGTATTAGGCTGACATCGGTCACGGCGCTTAAAACTGACATCAGGACGTCAGGGTACAAAAGCGCATGACCGACGTCATATCCTCAGTCTTTTCTTGCCCCAGATGTCAGAAGGCCTTAACAAGAAAGGCCAAAGCCAAAAAACAGCAAAAAATAACCAACCACCCCTGCACTAACCATATTTACAATATGTACAACCCAAACCACACCACCACCTCTCACTACAGAGGGGAAGGAGGGAGGGTAAATTGGACTGCAGCAATGTGGATCTTCGAACATCTACATTTATGGTAGGTACAAAACTGTACTATGTTCTTCATCTCACATTGCTGCAGTCCTTACATATGGGTAGAATCCCAAAGCAGAGATAAGGGAGGATGGCAAAACTATAAAGTATTAGGGGCTGCCAAAATGCCCTGTAAAATTGCAGTGGCAAATCCAGCCCTAGATTTAGAGTAAAGTGGAAGGTGGCAATGCTTAGAGAAAGTATGCACTGAACTCCAAGTAGCTGCTTCCAAAAAATCTTTAGTAGCCACCCCCCTTAAAAAGGCTGTAGAAGTGGCAGCAGCCCTAGTGGAATGAGGCCTAATCCCAGCTGGAATCTCCTTACCATGATGGGAATAACAGAAAGCAATACAAAAACCAATCCACTTAGAAATAGTTTGTTTTGAAACAGGTTTGCCCTGAGAACCCAAAACAAAAGAAACAAACAACTGCTGAGACTGCCTGAACCCTTTAGTTCTGCTCAAATAATATCGTAACTGTCTGTGTATATCCAAAGTGTGCAAAATCCTCTCCCCTTTATTTTGGGGGTTTGCATAAAAAGTAGGCAAATGAATAGTTTGGTTTAAAGCCACACTAGAAACCACTTTAGGCATAAAAGAAGGGTTAGTACGAAAGACACCCTATCCTTGTGGAAAATCAAGAAAGGCTCAACTGCCATAAGGGCCTGTAATTCAGAAACCCTTCTCGCAGAGGTAATGGCCAACAAAAAAGCAGTCTTCCATGATAAATATTTCAACTCTGCAGTTGCTGCAGGCTCAAAAGGTTGTAGAGTGAGTTTCTCCAACACAAAATTGAGGTCCCAAGCAGGAGTAGGAGCTCTACGTGGGGGTCTTATATTCTTTGCCCCTCTAAGGAATTGCTTAAACAAAGGATGAGAAAATAATGGTGGGTCACAGTCATAGTGAGCAGAAATCGCTGCAGCATGAACCTTTATAGAGGAGAAGGACAAACCTTTGTCCAATAACTCAGTAAGGTATTGAAGAGCAACACTTAAATTAGGTTTAGAAACATCAAAGTCCTTTGCTGTACTCCAAAATAAAAATCTCCTCCATTTATCTGCATAAACTTTCCTTGTACTAGGTCTTCTGGCTTCCAAAATAACATTCAAAACTTGTTGTGGAAGCTGAGACCCTCCAGGGTTTAAAACAGAATATGCCAGGCTGTTAGATGTAGAGAGTGTAGTTTGACATTGAGTAAATGACTGTTCTCCTGAGATAGCAGGTGAGGAATCGAAGGCAAAGGCCATGGAGGCTCCCGTACCAGACTTCTCAGTAATGGGTACCAGTGCTGTCGAGGCCAATCGAGCTATTAAAATCATGTT
The DNA here is from genome assembly GCF_019279795.1 of Protopterus annectens. Lineage (NCBI taxonomy): Eukaryota > Metazoa > Chordata > Ceratodontiformes > Protopteridae > Protopterus > Protopterus annectens. The sequence goes on along the minus strand of NC_056734.1, from coordinate 951,596,269 downwards.
TGGCTTGTCCTGTCTGACCTTCAGGAGTACCTTTGGGAGGAGAGGCAGAGGTGGAAAGGCATACACGTGAAGATTGCTCCAATTGAATGAGAGAGCATCCACTTTCCAAGCTGTGTGATGAAACCTTTTTGTGCAAAACTTTGGCAGCTGGTAATTTAGTGGAGAAGCGAACAGATCTATGTCTGGAGTTCCCCATAACACTGTCAATTTCTGAAATACTTGAGGATCCAATTTCCACTCGTGGGAATCCATAATTTGTCTGCTCAACACATCTGCTAAGGAGTTCTGTGCTCCTGGCAGAAACCTTGCCTGAAGATTTAGCTGTAAACTGAGAGCAGTCTCCCACAAAATCATTGCTTGTCTGCATAGAGGATATGAATGTCCCCTTGCTTGTTGATGTACCACATGACAGTTGTGTTGTCTGTTTGAATCAACACCTGCCCTGGAAGAAGTAAATCCTTGAAAGCTATCAATGCAAATTGGACTGCTAACATCTCCTTCAAGTTGATATGTAAATGTTGAAGTCTGGCAGGCCACGTGTCTTGTACCCATTTTCCATTTAGATGAGCTCCCAAGCTTTGTCTGAGGCATCTGTCGTTAAAATCTGACTCGCCTCTGGTCGGGTCACAGAGAGTCCCTTGTTTAGGTGACATTCCTGAGCCCACCACAAAATTCCTTTTGAATGCAAGGTATTATCTGAATGACAGTGTCCAAATCTTGGCAGTGCTGTGTCCATACATTTTTGAGATACCATTGTAGCTTCCTCATATGCAGTTTGGCATTGGGAAGTACCAGAATACAAGATGCCATGAACCCCAAGGCTTGAAGGACTGTCCTTGCAGTCAGCCTGGACTGACAAGACAATTGGTGGAAGTAAAGGGAAAGATTCTTTTGTTTGTCCGGGGTCAAAAAGGCCATCTGGGATGCTGTATTCAGTCTCACACCCAGAAAGCACATGTCCTGAGAGGGTACTAGACTGGACTTTATTTCGTTCACAGAATACCCCAGGCATCTTAACACTGCCATCACATACTGTAAATGATGAAGAAGTTCGTCCTTGTCTTGGGCCAGAATCAGGCAATCGTCCAAATAAGGATAGATTTGTATTCCTCTTAGCCTGAAGAAAGCTACCACTGGAGCCAGAACCTTCGTGAACACTCTGGGCGCAGTAGATAAGCCAAAGGGCAATGCAGAGAACTGATAATGAAAAGTCCCAGCCAAAACGCAGATACTTCCTGCAACTGAGCCTGATAGGAACATGAAGGTAAGCCTCCTTGAGATCCAGAGTCACCATCCAGTGATCTTTGCCCAGCAGAGGTAAAAGCTGCTGTAACGTCAACATTTTGAACTTGGGAATGTCCAGATATGTGTTGAGGATAGATAAATCCAAAATTGGTCTCCACGTGTTCCCTTTCTTTGGTACTAGAAACAGGCGAGAATAAAATCCTAGGCCCACTTCTGACAGAGGGACAGGTTGTATGGCCCCTATTTGAAGAAGTAGAGAAATTTGTTTGTGAGCCTCTAGTCTTTGCTGAGGAGGAACGTCTGGCATGCCTTTGAAAGGAGGCAAGGTATGGAAATAAAACTTGTAACCTTGATGTATGATATCCAATACCCATTTGTCTTGGGTAATCAAAATCCAATTTTCCTTGAAGAGTGCCAACCTTCCTCCCAAAGGTGCTGCCAGGCAAGAAGGATCTGGCAGCTGAAAAGTAGGTCATTGGGCCTGTTTACGAAAGGACTGGCCCCTGCCCTCACCCGAAGATTGTGCAGGTGAACTCCCTGTTCTAGGTCTAAAAGAACTCTGAGCTCTGCCCCTACCACGTCTAGATCTACCCCTAGACTGAGAATCATAAGAAGGATACGTCCACCCCTTAGTAGGCCAATTCCTACTAAACTTCGGAGGCTGAACTTGCAAAAAATCTTTAACAGCCTGCATAGACTTAGCCTTGTCTTCCATTTTCTTCAAGACTGACTCCACAGGTGAACCAAACACATCAGACTGCAAAGGAGCATCCAAAATCCTTGTCTTAACATGGTCAGATAAATTCTGATCCTTCAGCCAGGCGTGCCTGCGAAGAACTGAACCAGTGGCAGCCACCCTAGACTAGGCCTGCACAGCATCAAAACCACATCGTAATGAATGCTTACCCACCTGTTCAGAGACATGCACCAAATCTTGTAATTCTTTGCACTCAATGCCTTCCGCCAGAGCATCCACCTTAGACTTAAATTGAGAAAGAAGAAAGTTTTGATATTTCAACATATGAAACTGGCAATTCAAAGCCGTCATAGCTAAGGTAGAAGATGTATAGACCTTCTTTCCCCATCTATCCAAAGCTCTGGCCTCCTTATCTAGAGGAACCGGATTTTTTACAACAGAGGCCTTAACACCCTTAGGTCCCTGACTAATAGTTTCTGGGTCCGCCCTAGGACTCTTAAAGATATTTATGAGCCTCAGGCACCCTGTAATACCTATCCAGTTTAACAGGCGCAGGAGGTAGAGAATCAGGATTAAGTGAAGCCTCTGAAAACACATCTTCCACAACATCCAGAACAGGGGGTATAGCCAAGGGCCTATGTTGGGGTAAAAGCAAAAATTCCCTAAGCCTTTTCCGAGAATCAGAGAAGTCCTGACCTTCCCACTTAAAATGTTCCCTCATAGAATGAAGTGTCTCTGAAAAAGAAAAATCCTCTGGAGGAGAAGCAGAAGGAGTGGAATCATCTGCATCAGAATCAGAATAAGGAGAGTACTCCTGCAAGTCTTCAGCCAAGACTCTGAAACATCCGAAGCCTGCTCAAAACTTCCCAACTCTGGCTCCACCCTAGGCCTCTTATCAGGAGGGGGCAAAGAACCTCTAATCATAGTAATCAAATCTTCTGCCATTTTAAGCATGTGCTTCTTAGGCATAGACCCTGCTGAACTAGGAGTGACACCAACAGAAGCTAAACCTGGCCTGCCTCTGGGAGAAGCCTTGGAAACAGAAGGAGAGGGCCTAACCACCCTAGGAAGGGAGGGGAGTACAGTAACTTGAGAAGCCCCTTCAGCCTGACATGCCTCTTGAGAGGCCACATCCTGCAAAATCAAAGTCTCCCCCTGAGACTCCAGAGAAGTCTCCGTGAACCACCGGTTCCACTGAAGCTCTAAAGAACCGGCGTCCGAACGGACGACTCATCTTGCCTGGGTTTAACTGTTTTGTCTTTGCGCTTCTTAGAAGCGGCGCCGGAGAGTCCGACGGCATATTATAATTGCACCGCTTACCAAAGACCAGCCTAGCACAATCTAACCTTCGCTTAATAGTCCGTTTATCGAACCTAGCACAAAAGCCACACCCGTCAACGTCGTGCTCAGGCCCCAAACAAGGAATGCACAAAGAATGATAATCCCTACGGTATCTGCTTCCAACAAGAAATACAGTTATTCACTTTTCTGACATCCGTAATACACTGAGGCAAGAAAAACAAAATATTCCCAACGGGGTACTTAGCCAACTTGGATTCGGTCTGAAACTCCGAACTCGAAAAATTTCATAACGCCGAACGGCACTTGCAACGCTGCTTCTGCATCGGACCATGCGGCAAAAAAGACTGAGGATATGACGTCGGTCATGCGCTTTTGTACCCTGACGTCCTGATGTCAGTTTTAAGCGCCGTGACCGACGTCAGCCTAATACTTTGGTATTCGGGCCGACCGAGGACAGCGGACTACCCATATGTAAGGACTGCAGCAATGTGAGATGAAGAACATCCACAATTAGTTTGGACAGAGCCGTATTCTCCATGAGCTTCTGTACCACTCGATCCACGTCAGTATCAGATAATTGCCTGAAAGAATGGGTCGAAGGGGCCAAAGATGTCACCGACCGAAGGATCGAGGGTGGAGGCACCTCGGACACCAGCTCCAAGACCGGAGGCTTGATGAGAGATAGTCGCTCGGTGCTCGGCCCAGAGGTCTGTGGAGCCGGCGACCGAACCTTAGATGAGGTGCTCTGAGCCGATGACCTGGGCTCCGAAACCTTCGAAGTCTTCAACCCCTTCAAAGACTTAGATGCCTGATCAGCCTTCTCCAAGGCTTCTTGAAGGTCAGGCTTTAGTAAGCCCCTTTCTATCAGCTTCCTGCGCCTTTCCATCATGACCCTTCCACTGAAAGAGTGACAAATAGAGCAGTCCTCCTGCAGGTGGAGAGGGCCAAGACAGTAGACGCAGGAAGCATGATTGTCAGTAATGGACATCTTTTGCCCACACTGACATCTTTTGAACCCTGATTTGGCTTTTTCTGCCATGACTAACAGGGAGCAACTTTTAACAAGGTTATCTAGCTTATCAAGTATAGACACTATGTAATATGAGAAGCTAAGCAATCTTAACAGTCACTAACTTAACTAATATGACTATAGCTACAATACATATGTGTAACAAGTATATAGCAAAAAAACACTGCACACCAATACTATACTGCTAAATATTAGGAGAAAAATATAACTAAGTTTATAAGCAACTACTAAAACTGTCAGAGCCCTGACAGTACTAAATAGGCCTAAGCCCTAAGATTATATCAATATCACTAAATATAAAGCAAAACTCCTAGATAAAGAGCGCACACACACAAAACACTATTAATATGCTAGAGAAACCAATTTAAACAACTCTAATATTAAAATACATAAGTTTTAACTGGCCCGAGCTCTCCTAGACACGATCTGCTGCAGCGCCAAACTAGATCTGAGGGATGGTAGAGGAGGATCATGGGATACATACTGTGCCTCGAGCTCTTAGATGCAGAGTTTGTGAAGCGGCCGACTCAGAGTAGAGGATTAGCTCCGAACCCATGTGTAAAAACAAACGGCAAGATCGAACAATTTCACATCCTGGCTTTCCCAGTGGAAATGCTCCCTCAGAGTATGTAAGGTCTCACCAAAAGAAAAATCCTCTGGAGGGGAAGCAGAGGTGATAAAGTCCTCTGCATCAGAATCCTCATAAGTAGATAAGGGCAAATCCAGATCAGAAGAAATAGAAAAATCAGAATCCTGTTCAGAAGATTCATAAACCACTTCAGTCCTAGGTCTCTTAGAAGGGGGAGGTTGGCTTCCCCTGATTAGAGTTATATGATCTTCAGCCATTCTTACTTGTTTTTTAGGCATAGAGGCCTGAGCATGCGGCCTGGGTGTCAATTTCTTAGGAGTGGTTCGAGATTTTGGCCTAAATGAAGGAGGTGTCAGTTTAATATGCAAGTCTGCAGGCCTGAAAACACCCACAGAAGCCAGTGCCTGCACAGCGGCTCCGGACCCATCCAAGGTGGAGACATCAGCAGGTTCCACAGTTGAAACATCTCCCGGCATACCAGACTCCGAATGGGTCTCAGTAGAGGCCTGCGAGTCAGAAGTAGTGGGTATCGGGGGCTGCGAAAGCACCTCACTAAGTACTGGCGAACTGGCGACAGACTTAGAAGCATCGTCGGCAGCTTTGGACCTCGGCGGCCTGTCTTTATCTTTGCGTTTTTTCTGAATACCGGTAGTCTTATGGCTAACAGACATTTCTGGATAATTAAACCAAGAACTGAAATATTTAGAAGCGAAAATATACAAACAACGGATAGTGCGCTGATTAAATAAAGCACAAACCTGACAGCAAGACACGTCGTGGTCAGGGCCGAGGCAAGGAATACAGTACGAAAGAAAATCTTTGTGAGCTATTTGCTTTCCACAAGTAATGCAGTTATTAACTTTTACAGACATCGGAAGAGAGCAAGAAAAAAAGTTTCCCCAACGGGGTACTTAGCTTTAGTTGACTTCGGTTCTGAAATTCTAAACATTTTCAGGAGTTGGCCGACCAGCACTTGTGAACTGCTTCTGCTTCAGGCACCCCACAGCAAGAAAGAGACTGATGTAATGGCGTCTGCTGCATGTTTTATATCCCTGATGACCTGATGTCATGGAAGGGACAGCAACCGATGCAGGACAAGACTTTGTCCATCAGGCCGACTGAGGGCTACTGCAAGCAGATAACCCAAATGTAATGACTGCAACAGTGAAACATGAACATCAGATCTAACTGAGGAGGATAATCCAAGAGTCCCAGCAATCATGGGAACTGGAACAGCCAAGCTGTGAGCTACAAACTGTCCAGATTCGGATGAGGCACCCCCCAAAGGGTGTGAAATTAGATCCAGGGTCCAAGGCAGAGCCAGGCGGCGAGACCAAAAGGGAAACCATACTTGGTGAGGCCAGAACGAGGCAATGAGGATCACTTTGCTCTCCAGTCAACGAGCTTTCTGCAGAAACCTCAGAATAAGAGGTACTGGTGGGTAAGCATGCAGAAGACCGGGAGGCCAAGCACAAACTAGAGCGTCTCTGGGGGGCTCCCCGTCAGGGGGTTCAGAGCGAAAAACTCACACTTCCCATGGGAAGGAGATTAGGAGATCACAGCAAGGTTGACCCCACTCACTGAAGATATGTTCCGCTACTGAAAGATTCAGAGACCACTCAAAAAGCATCAGAATGGTCCGACTTAGCCTGTCCACTAGGATGTTGGACCACCCCGGAATGTGCGTTGCGATGAGAAAGCGACCAGTGGAAATCTTCCATTTCCACACTCATGGCCTTGTGATAAAGGGGGTAAGATAAGGTCCCTCCCAGTTTGTTGAAATACTAGACCACTGACATGTCTGACTGAATTGCAATCGTTCCCATAGGAAGAAAGTACAGTTTTGTACCTACCATAAATGTAGATGTCCGAGAGGCATGCATCTGCAGTCCTAACAAATGGGTTGTCCTGTCGTCAGGCAGCCCTTCGGTCGGCCGGATTCCAAAGTCTGGGTCTGGCCTCGGCTGATGTCGCACTTCACCCGACGTCATAGCTGCAGTGCTTCGGGTATAAAGGTATCAGCCGACGCCATTTTCCTCAGTGTTTCTTGCCCCAGATGCCAGGTGCCCTCTAGGAAGGCTAAATTTGGATAAATGCAAATGGTTCCAAACAGTAGAAATCAAACAAAAAATAAGCATGTATGTACATATATACAAACAAATACACCATAATAGATTCCCCCAGCTAGCTACAAGATGGGCAAATACCCTAGGAGTACCACAGAGGGGAAGGAGGGTGGGTAATCCTGACTGCAGATGCATGCCTCTCGGACATCTACATTTATGGTAGGTACAAAGCTGTACTATGTCCTTCAAGGATGCATCTGCAGTCCTAACAAATGGGTAGAATACCATAGCCAAACTGGGGGAGGAGGAATAATAAGATTATGGTGTAGTTCAGATCCCTTGCAAAACAGCAGTGGCAAAACCTGCTCAGGATCTGGAGTATAAGGGTAGATTATAATGCTTGGCAAATGTATGCACGGAGCTCCAAGTAGCAGCCTCTAAAATGTCTTTGGTAGCCACTCCTCGTAAAAAAGCTGTAGTAGTGGCTGTAGCCCTTGTGGAGTGAGGTCTGATGTTTTCTGGAGTTGCCTTTCCATGGTAAGAGTAACAAAATCTAATGCAATTTCCTATCCACTCAGAGATTGTCTGTTTTGAAATTGCTTTTCCTTCCATTCCTGTTGCATATGCTACCAGTAGCTGGTCAGTTTTTCTATTGCTCTTGGTCCTGTCCAGGTAGTAGTGCAATTGCCTATGTACATCCAAGGTATGTAATAGTCTTTCTCCCCTATTCTGTGGGTTGGGGAAGAATGTAGGCAGGTGGATAGCTTGGTTTAAAAGATACCCTGGAGACCACCTTTGGCATAAAAGTAGGATTAGTTCTCATGGACACTATCTTGATGAAAGATAAGGAAGGGTTGTACTGCCATTAATGCCTGTAGTCCAGAAACCCTTCTTGCTGAAGTGATTGCAAGCAGGAAAGCAGTTTTCCATGATAAGTACTGTAATTCTGCTGTTGCTGCTGGCTCGAAAGGAGGGAGTGTCAACTTTCCTAGCACAAAGTTCAAGTCCCATGCGGGCAGTGGTGGCTTCCTTGGTGGTTTTACATTTTTAATTCCTCTCAGAAACTGCCTGAGTAGAGGATGTGAGAAAACTGGAGGGTCCATGTTGTATTCTGCTGAAATAGCTGATGCATGAATCTTAATGGAAGAATAGGACAGGCCATTATGGAAAAGCTCTGCCAAGTATTCCAGGATGTTAGCTATGTTTACCAGTGACACATTTTCTCCTTTTGCTGCACTCCAAATGAGATATCTCTTCCATTTTGCTGAATAAGTTTTCCTTGTTGAAGGCCTGCGAGCCTCCAAGATAATGTCTTTAACCCTTTGAGATAATTCTGGGTTATTTTGTCTTATGCAATGTTCCAGGCAGTCAGCTGCAGTGTTTTTAGGTTTGGATGCAGGGTTTTGAAGTTGTTCTGTGTTAACAGTAAGGGAACTAGGGGAAGAGGCCATATTTGTTCCCGAGACATGCTCCTCAGTAATGAGTACCAATGCTGCCTTGGCCAGTCTGGAGCTATCAGGATGATCCTTGGACGGTCTTCTTTGATCTTCAATAGCACCTTGTGCATCAAAAGAAGAGGTAGGAATGCATATGCTGTCAGGTTTTTCCAACTGAAAGATAGGGAGTCCACCTTCCAAGCAAGTGGGTGGTATGCCCTCGTGCAGAATTTTTTCAATTGGTGGTTGTGTGGGGATGCGAATAAGTCTATTTCTGGTAGTCCCCATTTCCCTGTAATGGATTTGAAGATGTCTGGATGCAGCATCCATTCGTGGGCATCCATGGTAGTTCTGCTTAGGATGTCTGCTAGTATATTTTCTTTTCCTGGTACGAATATTGCTTGTAACTGAATGTTGAATCTCAGGGCCACATTTCAGAGGTCCATTGCCATCCGGCATAGAGGGTATGAATGTGTGCCTCCCTGTTTGTTGATGTACCACAACTGTGGTGTTGTCAGTCCTTATCAGCAATTGACCCTGTCGAAGAAATGGTCTGAATGTCTGAATTGCCAGTTGTACTGCCAGCATCTCCTTTTGATTTATGTGTAGGTTCAGTTGGTCTTGAGTCCATAAGCCTTGTATGCACTTGTCCAGCATGTGTGCCCCCAACCGAGGTCTGAGGCGTCCGTTGTGATAGTCTGGCTTGGTTGAGTATTGTGGAAGGGCAGCCCTTTGTTCGATTGACAGGCCTGAGCCCACCATTGGCATTCTTGCTTCAGGCATGGAATTATTGGAATTTGGGTTTCTAGGCTGTGCTTGTGCTGAGACCATAAATTCCTTAGGTACCATTGTAACTTTCTCATATGTAGTCTGGCATGTGGAATCAATATTATGCAGGATGCCATGTAACCCAGGGCTTGCAGGGCTTTCCTTGCTGTTAGCTGGTTCTGCTCTGCTAATGCCATGAAATAGAGAGGAAGGTGCTTCTGTTTTTCTGCTGTGAGGTATGCCATTTGATTTGATGTGTCCAGCTCTGCACCCAAGAAAGGTATCCTTTGGGATGGTATCAGCCTTGACTTTTTTATATTGACTGTGTATCCCAGGGCTTGCAATAGATGAATGACCTTTTCCAAATCTTTTATTAATTTGTTTTTGCTGTCCGCTTGCAACAGGCAGTCATCCAGGTAAGGGTAAATTTGAATTCCCTGAAGCCTGCAATGAGCAATTACTGATGCCAGGCATTTCGTGAATACTCTGGGCGCAGTAGATAAGCCAAAGGGCAATGCTGAGAATTGATAATGCTCTGATCCTGCAAGAAATCTGAGATATCTTCTGCAATTTGGTCGTATGGGGACGTGCAGGTATGCCTCCTTGAGATCTAGAGTTACCAGCCAAGACTCCTTGCCCAGCATGGGAAGAAGCTGCTGTAGGGTCAGCATTTTGAATTTTGGAACAATGAGGTATGTGTTTAGAGCGGACAGGTCGAGAATAGGTCTCCATTGGCTTTCTTTTCTTGGTACCAGGAAAAGTCTGGAGTAAAATCCTTGCCCTTGTTCCATAGACGGTACCCTTTCTATAGCTCTCATCCGTAGTAAGTGGCGTATTTGTTCTAGAGCTTTTGTCTTCTGATTTGGAGGTAGGTTTGGCATTCCTCTCTTCCTTGGTAGAGTATGGAAGTGAAACCTGTAACCTTGGTCTATTGTCTGTAAAATCCATTTGTCTCCTGTGATGTGATGCCAGTTTACTGAAAATAAGGCTAGCTTTCCGCCTAAGGGTGCTTCTAGTTGTTCCCTGGTAGGCAGTCTCAGAGCCAAGTCACTGTGATTGTCCTGTTGAAGTTGTGGTTGCTGGATCTGTGGCAGTACTTCGCTGGTTGTTAGTCTGCCACTGACGTCCCCTGTAGGCACCTGTGGATTGACCCCTGCCTCTTGGGCGCCTATTCCTGCCTCTCTGAGCTCTGGAGGTGTCTGGAAAGGACCAATTCTTGGAAGGCCAGTTCCTACTAAACCTTGGAGGCTGGACCTGTAAGAAATCCTTGACTGTCTGGACAGATTTTGCTTTCTCTTCCACCTTCTTAAGCACCTGCTGTGCAGGGGAGCCAAACAAATTGAGCTTATCCATGGGAGCATCTAGGAGCTTTGATTTAACATGGTCTGGTAAGGTCTGCTCCTTTAACCATGCATGTCTTCTGATCACTGTACTGGTCATAGCTGATCTAAAGGAAGCCTCCACTGCATCATAGCCGCATTTTAAGGAATGATTACTGACCTGCTGAATGTTATGTACCATTTCCTGAACATATTTTTTGTCTAATGGTTCAGAAGAGGACAGTTTTTTAGTTAACTGATCTAACAAATTCCTGATACTGAATCAAGTGGAATTGACAGTTTAAGGCCCTAGCCGAAAGAGTAGCAGAAGTGTAAACTTTTTTACCCCATCTCTCTAAGGCCCTAGATTCCCTTTCAGAGGGGAGGGGGGTTTTGGCAGAGGTAGCTGCTACGGCCTTGGGTCCCTGGGAGATAGTTTCAGGATCTGCAAAGGGAGCCTTATACAAATGACAATGCGTGTCCGGAACCCTGTAGTACTTGTCGGGCTTAGCAGGGGCCGGAGGAAGAGAATCAGGAGCAGTACAAGCATCATTAAATGCATCATCCACAACAGTAAGTACTGGAGGAATGGCTAAAGGCCTATGCTGTGGCAAATGCAAAAAGGTCCTAAGCCTTTTCCTAGAGTCTGAAAAATCCTGGCCCTGCCATTGAAATTGTTCCCTCATAGCATGCAAGGTTTCCACAAAAGAAAATTCCTCAGGCGGAGAGGCAGAAGGAATGGAGTCTTCTGCATCAGAGTCCTCATAAGGAGAATAAGGGCCCTCTGGAGGGTTTGTATTATCTGAATCATCAGAGGAGTAATCAGAAGAAAGTGGCTCAGGGGGCTCTGCTCTAGGCCTCTCCTCTGGAGGTGGGTGAGAGGCCCTGTCAGGGTGATGTTGGGATCCCCGGATCAAAGAAATGAGATCCTCTGCTAGACTAAGCATTTGAGAACTAGAGCTAGGCCTGTGAGAGGGGGTCTTAGCAGGCACAGTTTTGGTAGATTTTGCTGCTTTAGCCCTGGCAAAAGCCTTAATCGACATAGATGCAGGGGGCCTAGCAGCTCCACGTGCAGGAGTAGATATATCTAAAGGAATAGTATCAGATAAATCCTGTGAACCTGCAAGAGCAGGTGGGATTTCAGTAGCAGATTCAGCCATGCTGGTTGAGGCCTCGGCAGGCGGCAAGCTTTCGGCTGAAGGAAGAACCGTGGACTCGTTTCAGCCGAAACCAAGACACTCGCGGTTGACTTAACCGCGGTTTCGGTCGAAACCGCGGACCGCGAGTGTCTGTCCTTTTCCTTGCGTTTTTTAGTTAATTGCGAGGTCGGAGTTTCTGACGGCATATTGTAAGCAAAAGCGGAGCCGAAAAACTCCTCAGCAAATTCCGACCGACGTCCAAGCGTCCGTCGGTTGAAAGAAGCACAGGCTAGACAAGCTGCTACGTCGTGGTCTGGGCCTAAACAAGGTAGGCAGTAAGAGTGGAAATCTTTATGAGGTATTTGTTTCCCACAAGTTAAACAGTTATTCACTTTTTCTGACATTGGCTGAGGCAAGAAAGAGTCCCCAACGGGGTACTTAGCTTTTTAGAAGTCTTCGGTAGTAGTAATCTCTGGTTCTGACCGACCGGCACTTGCGAACAGCTTCTGCTTCAGGCGCCACGCGGCAAGAAAGATGGAGGAAAATGGCGTCGGCTGATACCTTTATACCCGAAGAACTGCAGCTATGACGTCGGGTGAAGTGCGACATCAGCCGAGGCCAGACCCAGACTTTGGAATCCGGCCGACCGAAGGGCTGCCTGACGACAGGACAACCCATTTGTTAGGACTGCAGATGCATCCTTGAAGGACATCGGCAAGAAGGGCCTGCAACGCTACAAGAACCACCCTCATCTCTAGGACATTTATGTGCAAGCTGATCTCTATAGGACACCACAGGCCTTGGAATGTCCTGCCTGAAAACAAAGCATTTTTGACTGGAAACGGACTGCCTGCCTTGCTTGGATAACTTTCGAATACTTAGTAATGCTGTACAATTATATATTTTCTATTACTTTTTCTTTTGTTTTGACTTAAGATGAGTTTACGTTCGCTACTACTACTGTCTGATCTGATTAATATACAGTGATTAACTAGAAACATATGGACTGAAAATCTCCCACACAGAGAAGTTTCTTGCACTGTTTTGAAGATTTTGCACAAAACAGCATCTATCCTGGCACCAATGCAGTCTATCACCTATACATGATCTAGGAAAGATTTGGATGAGTCTAGTGTGATCCCCAAACTCAGGGCAAGTGAGGAGCCAATCGTCCAGGTAGGGATAGACCTGAATTCCATGAAGCCTCAGGTGAGCCGCTACCACCGCCATCACTTTGGTAAACACTCTGGGGGGCTGTGACAAGACCAAAGGGCAGGGCTCAAAATTGGTAATGATCGACTCCTAGCCAGAAGCAGAGGAACCTCCTGGAGCTTCTGTGTATTTTTAGGTGATAGCAAGCATCTTGGAAGTCTACCGAACACATCCAGTCGCTCTCTTGCATGTACGGCATGATGGACTGTAATGTGAACATCCGGAACTTCTATTTGGCGAACAGAGAGGCTCATGGTAGGAAGGTCCAGAATGGGCTTTCAAGTCCTCCAGTTTTCTTTCACACCAAAAAGAAACTGGAGTAGAAGCCTGATCCAGACTGATATGAGGGGACGGTTTTGATGGCTCATTTTTCTAGCAGCTTGGAAATTTCCTGTGCTGCTGCCTCCCTTTTCATGGGTGGTAAGTCCGGCAGGTGTCTGGGAGATTTGGGGGAACCCACAAAGGTGATAATGTATCCACTGGCTATGATCTGTAGCACCCAGTAATCTGTTATGGACTCCCATACTGCTAGGCGCAAGGACAATCATCCCCCAATTGCCTCCAGAGTACAGCAGTCGTGCAACCCCTCACAGTTGCTGCCCAGGTCTGCCAGAGAAAGGTTCAAGACCCAAAATTCCTTGGACCCCCCCCTCTGCCTCTGGGCCGGCATCCATTTGGTCCCCCTCTGCCTCTGGGAGAAGAGCCCAGTGTGTCCCAGGAATGCTGCGACTTCCAGAACCACATCTTTTGCCCTCTGGTTCTGGGAAAAGGACCTTTGAGGGGTCAAGATGCAGATCCCGATGGCAGACTGTCTTCCCATCCTTCTCACTCTGGACTAATGTCTCTGATGGTCTGCCATCATAAGAGGCATTGCCAAAGGATGCCTTGAAGGGTTCTGAAAATTGACAATCTGAGCCCAGCGTTGCACCTTATGGACATGCTGGACCCAGCCACATTAGCCGCTCCTTCCATAGCATGTGAAAGGAGTCGCATGGACAAGGAGACTGCTTTTGTAGCGGCCATCCTAGTGGAGAAAGAAGCCCTGTCCTCCTGCGACACTGACTTAGGGGGGGAAGACCACCCCAACTCCTTTACCAGGTCACGGTAGAGTCTGGTGACATGGGTCAGGGAGTTCAGCGCCCTAAAGGAGAAGGTAGCTGAAGTGTACACCTGCTTCCCTAGGTGGTCCATCATCTGCTACTCTCAGTCAAGAGGATGAACCAAGGAATTCACCTGGGCAAGTTCCTTCTTTGTGGCTGCTGCGACCACCATAGCGTCTACGGGGGAGCCCTTATTCCATGCTGGTCTATGGGTGGACTTAAATCTGTCTGGTATTTTTGGAATTGGTTCCACTGTGTCCAGCTCCTTCCATGCCCGCGAGGTGACCAGATCCACCAGAGGATCCACAGGAAGGTACACCCAGGAAGTAGATGGGCCAGTGCCAAAAGCCTCCAGGAATGCAGACTCATCAGAAGGTTTGGAGGCAGACCAACCTCCCCGTTGGCACAAGATTTCCATGATGTCACCAAAGGAGACATCTTTGGGAGGTGACCTAGGGGAACCTTCATCCAAGCCAATATCCTCTGTGAGGGACTCAAGAGAGTCCAAGTGCCTCCTCTTGCACATATGCTTGCGAGATACCTCTCTGGTGGGGCTCTCTGGGGGGAACTCGCAAGCCACTTGTTCCTCAGGGGGAACCGTATGGGGCTCTTCGAGCACAGGCTGTCGCTCAGGTAAAACGATGGGGACCGTAGCAAGAGTCGAGGGGGTTTGAGTTACGTCTGAGGGGGCAGTCAGGGGTCTCCATCCAGCAGAGAGAACCTTTTCTACCATGTCGAATGCCAAAAGGAGAGCGAACTTCCTGTGAAACCAATAAGGCAGCCGGTCTCCCAGGGTCGGACGAGAGAATCAGAGCCGGGCCCAAAGTGGACGGAGTTCCGAGGGAGGGAACTTGGCCCACAAAGACTGAGCCGATGAAAAAAGTTCCACTCTCTCTGATCCAACACCCAAGCTCCAGCTCAGAGAGTGGCTCAGATAAGACACGCTCCAGGCAGCTGTCATGGCGAGGAAGCAGGTACCATTGGCGCCGACCCCGACTAAAGCCATCCTCTGATACAAATACACCGAACTCTATGGATGAATCACAGGAGATATCTGCTGGAAAAAAGGAAGTGCCCCCCCAGGGGACGGGCTGGCAAGACCCCCATCTGGATCAGGGTATGGATGAACCTCATCATTTTATCCACATCAACCTCAAACACCGGGTGAACCTCGATGAGGCCACGGACTCGGACCTGGCAGGTCGGGGCACCGAGGCCCTAGAAGCTGAGAGCGTCTACTACGGCTCTAGGGAGAACCTTGGAGAGCAGAGGGGAAGTCATGGATCCGTAATGTTTTCACAGATAAAGTGAGGTCTGGAGATCTGTCTCGCTTTTTCTTCACCTTTGACTCTCTCCCCTTCTCTCTGCCTCTTTTCTGTTCTGCTTCCACAGTCTTTTGTACAGGAGGTTGAGTCCCAGCCTGGGAGGGAGGAGAAGACAGGGGAAGAGAAAGAGGTGGACACAACAGCCACTGTGACTAAAGCCAGAGACAAGGAAACAGTTTCTGAAGGGGGAAGAAGGCCTTTGAGGGCCAACTTGGCCTTCCTATCTTGAATGGCGCAGTCCAAACTCAGATGGGCCATACCCAAGCACATAACACACAGAGTGTGGCCATCCGAAGGGGATAATTTATGGCCACACTAACGTTTGAAAGTAGGCTGGTCAGCCATACTATCAAGTAGAAAGAAAACTGAAGAAAAAGTTGTTTCTTTCCTTCTGACACCCACTCAGCACACACACACAGAAAAGAGAGGTTCTGGGGAAGCAAAAACCCATACAACTATACAAACTAAACTAAAACACAAATTCAACGCAACAAGCGAGGGGAGGAGAAACTAACTTATTCTATCACTACCTAACTATTTTAAAAGAAAAGACAATGAAAATTTTTTTTTACCCACTTGAAAAACTTGGAGCTCAAGAGATCACGATGCATAAGCTATTTGCGGCAAACAGGATCTGGGGATGGAAGGTAGTGAAGGTGTATTATGGGTGAAGCTTGGAGCTCAGAGCAGATGCTAGTAAAGTTGCCAGCTCTGATCTGATATGGATCTGTAACCCACAGGTTGAAGACCAAATTAAGTAAACTACTTAAGATCAGCTCTTATTCTCACTTGTCTAAAGGAAAGTAGATTTTTATTCAGGCATGTCCAAAAGTCAGCTCCCAGTGTTCTCAGTCTATCTGATGAATCTGGGCATCTTGGGGCAATGTACAAATTGCCTCTTGTACAGAGACAGCCCTCTCCTCCTACCACCCAACACCACAACCTGTGAGAGATGCATTTAACTAGCCAAACTGGAGGTAAATTCCTCTCCAACCAAGACTAACCTGACAGTTAAAAGGAGAATAATAAAGTCACCCTAGTTCCAAGGGAAGGCAGCTCTCCGTAGTAACAGCATATACAACACATACACCAAAGAAGTCCAATAATAACCATTCATTTCATAAGCGCTTTCATAACATAAGTTACTTCTGACGACTTCACTACATCCACATAAAATGCAATTTAAATACTTAACCAAACCAATCAACACACATTTTCCCTCCATTTTGTTAAAACAATTCTTAAAGACATTACATTCCAAATTAAATCCAATTTAATTTAATATGCCTACAAACCATGCATATGACTATATAAAAAATTAAGCATAACAAAGTAAAACATATTAAATAAAAAACATTTATATGCATATAAAACTCAACAAATAAATCACTTTCTTATTCTCCTTCCTTTAAAAGGAGAAGGTAATAGCCCACACACTTCGGTCACTACACAAGTACAAATATGACTCTGTCATTGTCCAAGTTGGTGTGAAAGACCCGAGACGTACTTCCTTGGACTACATGAAAACAGACATGGAAGAGCTCTCTGATCTTGGGAGCCCAGGCAGGTATGACCCTAGCCCCAAGTAGCATCCTGCCATCACCCAGAATGTACCGCAGTACAAGGACAAAATGACTTCAGCAATTGCCTAAGCTTCTGGTGTTATTCTAAGGGGATTTAGTATCCGTCTGCCTGGACAACATGGTCGACGGACCACGATGCTTTGCCAGAAATGGCCTGCACCTGTTGCCCCTGGGATTCCGGATACTGGCCAAGCGTCTTGCCGCCCCTATAGTGCCTTTTACAAATTCACCACCGTAACAGGAACAGGCAAGCAAAAACTGAGGGTAATGTTACTCAAGTCTAGAAGAATCTCAAAATGCACTCATTCGAGGCACTCCTTAAAATGGAGAACATAGATATCTGTGTAGTGACGGAGACCTGGTTAAAGGCTCTAGAGAGCACCCCTGTATTGCCAGGCTATAAGTCGTACCACACTTTTCGGCCGTCTAACCTGGACCAGAACACCAAAGGCAGAGGTGTGTCCATATTAGTTAAGGATATCCACACCTCCAGGCTAGTTGCGCAGCAAAATGCATCTGAGAGTTATCCAAGTGCAACTAACTCATGGGCAAAACTGCAATCCAAATTGTAGCCTTCTAGAGATCCGCCACCTTGCCCCAGGATTCCCACTCCTCTTTTCTTGATATACTGGAAAACATTAGGGTGCAACCAAACACCCTAATAATGGGCTATTTCAACTATCCCACCATTAACTGGGAAAACTACTCATGTACCAACTCCTTCGCACAATGCTTTCTGGAATTCATAAATTCCAATGCCCTGGATTGACTTATCCACACCCCCTCAAAAGGGCAACAATATCCTAGACCAAGTCATTACCAACATGAGTGACCGGTGTTCCACACCTGAAATCAACTCCCCGTTGGTCAAATCAGACCATAAGCTAATCACCCTAGATACCCGCCCCCACTCACCATTAAGGAAACCACAATACATTTCTCCAAAGTCAACTTCATGACACCCATGCAGATGGACAATACAGTTACGACTGCTGAATCCTACACAAATGCACTCTACAAGCACTTACGATTGCATGGATCATGCTATCCCAAACAGAACCAAGACGCTATCCTACAAAAAAAGCCAGCCAAACTGGTGGTCTCCTGCCATAAACAAACTCTACAACAGAAGGAAGACACTGTTGCAAAAGAGAGTAAAATCCCATGAGGGGAGGAGCTCCCTGGTCAGCCTCAGTAAGAAGCGGAGATCCTTTATAAGATCCTCCAAAGATAGCTACGAAAACAAAATTGTCACCGATTCTAAGGGCAACAACATAGAGCAGATATGGGTGTTGCCATGGAGATTCTTGACATAGCTATAGAATGCAGAGTTACAGCACAACGGCATGAAAATTACAGAACCAACTTATATTGCCAACATCCTTGCAGACAAGTTCAGTGCTAGCTTTATCCCCCCCTCACCCCCTAAAGGACCCATAGCTATACAGGAAGAATGCAGAGTCCCTGTAATCAAATCTATGCAGGTAAAAGCTGTACTCAAACCAAATACACAACATCCATGGGAACAGACAACATCCCAGGCTGCGTTTTACACAAACTTCAGAACGAACTGGATCCCCACCTAAGCACCATGTTCATGGTCTCGCATCCGGCTTTGTGCCCACTGAATGGCACACAGCAACAGTTATCCCACTCCACAAAGGGGGAGCCACCACTGATCTTGGGAATTATAGCCCTATTAGCCTGATGAGCCTGGTCTGCAAGGCCATGGAACAAATCATCATGGAACTCAGACATTGGTAACCTCCAAACTCTAGACCCCATCCAGTTCGGGTTTGTGAAAGGTTGATCATGCCTTCTGAACCTGATCAACTTTTTTGAGGCAGTCACCAAAGCCATAGATGAGGGTAAGGTGGTTCACACAGCCTATCTTGACCTCGCCAAGGCTTTTGACAACATCCTCCATTCTGGAATTATAGCTAAACTCACTAAACTTGGTATAAATCCCTACGTCACAAGATGGGTTGCCAGCTGGCTCACTGACAGAACCCACACTGTAAAAGTTGCAGACTCCAAATATGACTTTGAACCAGTGACAATTGGAGTACCATAGCGTTCAGTCCTGGGACCTCTCTGTTCTCCGACATACAGGCTAACACAGGCGGCCTCTGGCTAAGTTTGCAGATGACTGCAAACAAGGAGCCCTACTCGAGTCCCCAAATGATGTGGACATCCTACAGAAGGGCCTCACTGAGACAGATGCCTGGTGTCATAGGCATGGCCTCAAGCTCAGTGCCAAAAAGTGCATAGTCATCCCCTTTAGTAAAAACTCTGTACCCATGAACTACCACATAAACGGCAGTCTAACACCGAATGTGTGATAAGACCTTGGGACCCAGGCAGACAGTACTCTCTCCTTTGATGAGAACATTGCCACAGTAGTCAGGAAATCCTATGTGGCATACCATCACAAAAGGGCTCTCATCCAGAAAAAGAGAGGTCATTGTTCCCCTCTACTCAGCACTCAGACCCATTTTAGAGTAAAACACCCCTTTTGGAATGTACCTCACAAGACATCTGCAGCAGCTCAAAAGGCCACAGAAGTACATCACAGAGGATTACTGGCCTCAACCCGATGCCCTGCACTGACAGTCTCAAAAAACTCCAGCTTTACTCTGTAGCACATCACCTACTCTGTGGAGATCTCTGCCTAACATATAAAGCTATGTTAAACCCAGAGCTGTTGGACATGCTACACCTAAAGAAATCCCAATCCCTCAGAGCTACATGCTCTGGGATCTTAACCTTATCACCACAATAAACAAGACATGCTGGAGGGATAGATTCCTGTCCCAGAGACTTTCTATACTCTGGAACAAGCTACCTATGTCAAGCAAAGTTCCTCATTAGCATTCTTCAAGAAAAATCTTGACGAGTGGATGGGAAATGGGAAATGCACCCCAGGGATCACTTCTGTGGCTCTGCCCGACAGGGGCACAGGAAATTAACTTTCTTGGGTGGCGTAAGCCAGGGAACTTTGTTGGCTAGGCTTACTTAGGCCCTTGGGCCGATAGCCTGGTACCTACCTATGAAGATCTACTGCAAGGTAAAGGAGAGAATACAAAAAATACCAACAATTGCAAGTGATGCTGAAAAGGCGCAGGATAGGGGAGGTAAAAGGAAATTAGTTACTGTAGACAGAAATCAAGATAGCCAAAAAAGAAATTACTTTTCGGATCACATTTGCTGTAAGCTCTCTAGAGTTACTGTTGCAATAAGAGTTAAGTAGTGTGGAAGGGGACTGGACTAGAACATTATGGGTAAGGGAGGAGTTTGAGAGCTTGCCATATCCACAAGCTGTAAAAAGGAGACCAGTCAGATCAGAGGATCAGATCCAAACCCACATGTTAAGGAACAAATGAAAAAACTGACATCAAATCAATGATTTGCAAAGATAACTTCTGTGAAAGTAACATTTCTAGGGCAGCCTGCTCCTAAACTTCCATCTATCCCAGGACAGAGGTGACTGTGGATGAAGAGTATCAACAAAGGCCTGCCTTAAAAAAAGTTGCTCAAATCAGGCCACTGAAGCAGATTATTGCTACAGGCATGGGTCATTTTTAACCACTCTTGGAAATCCCAGTGCAGGGATCACTGGGGCTAGGGTACCACAAGCACACTAGCTACCACGAGTCCCAGGACTTGAAAGTAGAAATCTGCTAGCATTTAGTTTATGTAGGCCAGATAGACTTTACAGGTCCTGACACGGACTATGGCTTCAAACAAAATAGCCTATGTAGATGGGAGCTGTGACTTTGCCAGACTGAAAGTGTTGGAGGTTTCTCTTTAAAAATGCATAAAACGTTGTACTAAAGCTGTCTTGAGTTAAGTGGAAAAAATATGGTGTATTTGCCCTGCTCAGGGACAAGTAATAAAGTGTAAAATGCTAGGTTAACACTGTAATTGCTAGAGTGAGAACGTTATTACAATTTTTAGATAGACAAAGCCCTTGCTTCTTGACTGTCCAAATGAGTATGTACTTAACCAGTGCAACAGTCATGTTCTTTGGAGGTTCAAGAGTTAGGGCATGTCACGGTTTTCTTATGTAGACCCCGGCTTTCTGAATCTTCCGCTTCCCTATGGCCATTTTACTGTACGATTAGGAAGCACATTTTAAAGTCAAACTAAAAACCACAAGACATCATTTTTCAGGACTTTTAGAGACTTAATTCAGAGAAGTAACGATTATAGAAGTACAGAAGCTACTGCTTGAGAGAGATCTCAACTATAATAAAAATAAGGGCTCTGAAAATTTTGTTTAGGTTGGGGGGGACGGAAAATAAGGGAATATAGTTTCTAGATCTAATGCTCTCATTACAGCCATACTTTTAAATCCCGCCACCCTAGTTCTTGTGCAAGCCATTTACTATTTACAACTTCACTTAGAAAAGAAACTTCTTTCAAGTCAAGAATACTACCCTACTTGAAAAGTACAGTTTTGTACCTACCATAAATGTAGATGTTCGAAGATCCACATTGCTGCAATCATAACCTGTGGGTACTCCGCTGTCCTCGGTCGGCCCGAATACCAAAGTGTTAAACTGGCGTCGGTCATGGTCGCTTAGATCTGACGTCAGTATGCCGTGGTACTAAAGCGCATGACCGACGCCATATCCTCAGTCTTTCTTGCCCCAGATGTCAGAAAGCCTTACAAAGAAAGGCCATAGCCAAAAATAGGAAAAAAAAAAAAAAAAAAAACACCCAATCACCAAAATAGCAACAATAGGTACACCACAAACCATCCAACCACCCCAAACTACAGAGGGGAAGGAGGGAGGGAAAATTGGACTGCAGCAATGTGGATCTTCGAACATCTACATTTATGGTAGGTACAAAACTGTACTATGTTCTTCATCTCACATTGCTGCAGTCATAACCTGTGGGTAGAATCCCAAAGCAAAGGTAAAAGGGAGGTTGGTAAAATCAGATAGCATTAGGAGCTGCTAACATGCCCTGTAAAACAGCAGTGGCAAACCCAGCCCTAGATTTGGAATAAAGAGGAAGATGGTAATGTTTAGAAAAAGTGTGCACTGAACTCCAAGTAGCTGCCTCCAAAATATCCTTAGTAGCTACTCCCCTTAAAAAAGCAGTAGAAGTGGCAGTAGCTCTAGTAGAATGAGGCCTGATTCCAGCCGGAACCTCCTTACCATGATGAGAATAACAAAAAGCAATACAATGACCAATCCACTTAGAAATAGTTTGCTTTGACACAGGTTTTCCTTGTGAACCCAAGGCAAAAGAAATGAATAACTGTTGAGACTGTCTGAACCCTTTAGTTCTGCTCAAATAATAACGTAACTGCCTGTGAATATCCAAAGAGTGCAAAATGTTTTCCCCTTTATTTTGGGGATCAGCATAAAATGTAGGCAAATGAATAGATTGGTTTAAAGCCACATTAGAAACAACCTTAGGCATAAAAGTAGGGTTAGTACGCAGGGAAACCCTATCCTTATGAAATATCAGGAAGGGTTCAACTGCCATAAGAGCCTGTAATTCAGATACCCTTCTAGCAGACGTAATGGCCAACAAAAAAGCAGTCTTCCAAGACAAAAACTTCAACTCAGATGTAGCTGCAGGTTCAAAAGGAGGTAAAGTGAGCTTTTCCAACACAAAATTGAGATCCCAGGAAGGAATAGGAGCTCTACGCAGGGGTCTTATATTCTTTGCCCCTCTAAGAAATTGCTTAAACAAAGGATGAGAGAATAATGGTGGGTCACAGTCATAGTGAGCAGAAATAGCTGCAACATGAACTTTTACAGAGGAGAAAGACAAACCCTTGTCTATTAATTCTGTAAGATACTGAAGTGAAACACTCAAATTAGGCACTGAAACATCAAAGCTCTTTGCCTTGCTCCAAAGAAAAAATCTCCTCCATTTATCAGCATAAACCTTCCTTGTACTAGGCCGTCTGGCCTCCAAAATGACATTCGAAACTTGTTGTGGAAGCTGCGACCCTCCAGGGTCTAGAACAGAATACGCCAGGCTGTCAGATGCAGGGACTGTACCCTGACATTGAGGAAATGATTGCTTGCCTGGGACAAAAGGTGTGGAATTGGTGGCAAAGGCCAAGGAGGCTCCCGTACTAAACTCCTCAGTAGAGGGTACCAGTGCTGACGTGGCCAATCTGGAGCTATTAGAATCATGCAGGGCTTGTCCTGTCTGACCTTCAAGAGTACCTTGGGAAGGAGAGGCAGAGGAGGAAAGGCATATACGTGAAGGTTGTTCCAACTGAAAGATAGAGCATCCACTTTCCAAGCTTTTGGGTGAAACATCTTTGTGCAAAACTTTGGCAGTTGAAAGTTTTGTGGAGAAGCGAACAGATCTATGTCTGGAGTCCCCCAAGC
This sequence comes from Protopterus annectens, assembly GCF_019279795.1. Taxonomy (NCBI): domain Eukaryota; kingdom Metazoa; phylum Chordata; order Ceratodontiformes; family Protopteridae; genus Protopterus; species Protopterus annectens. Next base: position 951,573,093 of record NC_056734.1, on the reverse strand, counting down.
CACTGTCAACTGTTGAAATACATGAGGATCCAATTTCCACTCGTGGGGATCCACCATCTGTCTGCTCAGAACATCTGCTAAGGAGTTCTGTGCTCCTGGCAGAAACCTTGCCTGAAGAGTGAGGTGCAACCTGAGAGCAGTCTCCCATAAAATCATAGCTTGTCTGCAAAGAGGGTACGAATGGGTTCCCCCTTGCTTGCTGATGTACCACATGACAGTTGTGTTGTCTGTTTGAATCAACACTTGTCCTGGATGAAGTATATCCTTGAAAGCCATCAATGCAAATTGGACTGCTAACATTTCCTTCATGTTGATATGCAAATGTTGAAGTCTGACAGGCCACGTGTCTTGAACCCATTTTCCATTGAGGTGTGCTCCCCAAGCCAGGTCTGAGGCATCTGTCGTTAAGATCTGACTCGCCTCTGGTCAGGTCACAGAGAGTCCCTTGTTTAGGTGACATTCCTGAGCCCACCACAAAAATTCCCTTTGAATGCAAGGAATCATCTGAATGACAGTGTCCAAATCGTGGCAGTGTTGAGTCCATACGCTTTTGAGATACCATTGTAGCTTCCTCATATGCAGTTTGGCATTGGGAAGCACCAGAATACAAGATGCCATGAACCCCAAGGCTTGAAGGACTGTCCTTGCAGTCAGCTTGGACCGTAGAGACAATTTTTGGAAGTAAAGGGAAAGATTTCTTTGTTTGTCCGGGGTCAAAAACGCCATCTGAGAAGCTGTATTCAGTCTCACACCCAGAAAGCACATGTCCTGAGAGGGTACTAGACTGGACTTTGTTTCGTTCACAGAATACCCTAGGCACCTTAACACTGCCATAACATACTGTAGATGTTGAAGTAACTTGTCTTTGTCTTGAGCAAGAATCAGGCAATCGTCCAAATAAGGATAAATTTGTATTCCCCTTATCCTTAAGAAGGCTATCACTGGAGCCAGGACCTTTGTGAACACCCTGGGCGCAGTAGATAAGCCAAAGGGCAATGCAGAGAACTGATAATGTAAAGTCCCAGCCCGAAAACGCAGGAACCTCCTGCAACTGGGTCTGATAGGAATGTGAAGATAAGCCTCTTTGAAATCCAGAGTTACCATCCAGTGATTTTTGCCTAGTAGAGGCAGAAGTTGTTGCAAGGTTAACATTTTGAATTTTGGAATGTCCAGGTATGTGTTGAGAATAGACAAATCCAGAATTGGCCTCCATGTGTTTCCTTTCTTTGGTACAAGAAACAGGCGAGAATAAAATCCTAGGCCCACCTCTGACGGAGGGACCTCCTGGATAGCCCCCATTTTTAGAAGTAAAGAAATATGTTTGTAAGCCTCCACCTTTTGCTGAGGAGGAACGTCTGGCATGCCTTTGAAAGGAGGCAAGGTGTGAAAATAAAACTTGTAGCCTCGATCTATAATGTCCAACACCCATTTGTCCTGGGTGACTAAAAGCCAATTTTGCTTGAAAAGTGCCAACTTTCCTCCCAGAGGAGCTGCCAGGCAGGAGGGATCTGGCAGCTGAAGATACAGGTCATTGGGTTTGCTTACGAAAAGGCTGACCCCTGCCCTCACCTGAAGATTGTGCAGGGGAACTCCACGTCCTCGGTCTGAAGGAACCCTGAGCATGAGCTCTGCCCCTACCACGTCTAGATCTGCCCCTAGACTGTAAATCAGAAGAAGGATAAGCCCATCCCTTAGCAGGCCAATTTCTGCTAAACTTAGGGGGCTGCACCTGTAAAAATTCCTTAACTGTCTGCATGGACTTAGCTTTGTCCTCCATTTTCTTCAAAACCGACTCCACAGGAGAACCAAACAGAACTTCAGATTGAAGGGGAGCATCCAAAATTCTAGCTTTAACATGCTCTGACAAATTCTGACCCTTAAGCCAGGCGTGCCTACGAATAACTGATCCAGTGGCAGCCACCCTGGAGGAAGCCTGAAGAGCATCAAAACCACACTGCAAACAATGCTTACCCACCTGATCAGAGGCATGAACTAAATATTGCAATTCTTTACATTCAATACCCTCGGCCAAAGCATCAACCTTAGATTTTAACTGACTCAATAGAAAATTCTGGTACTTCAGCATATGAAACTGGCAATTCAAAGCCCTCATCGCTAGGGTGGAAGAGGTATACACTTTTTTACCCCACCTATACAAACCTCTAGAATCTTTATCCAGAGGGACTGGATTCTTCACAATAGAAGCCCTGACACCCTTAGGTCCCTGGCTAATAGTCTCCGGGTCAGCTCTAGGGCTCTTATACAAATATTTATGGGCCTCTGGCACTCTGTAATACCTGTCTGGTTTAACAGGGGCAGGAGGTAAAGAATCAGGATTAAGGGAAGCTTCAGAGAAAACATCCTGTACAACATCCAAAACAGGAGGAATAGCCAAGGGCCTATGCTGTGGTAAAAATAAAAATTCCCTAAGCCTCTTACGAGAATCTGAGAAATCCTGACCTTCCCACTTAAAATGCTCCCTTATAGAATGCAGGGTCTCAGAAAAGGAAAAATCCTCTGGAGGGGAAGCAGAAGGACAAGAATCCTCTGCATCAGAATCAGAATAAGGAGGAAAATCCTGAATGTCCTCAGCTGAAGACTCAGAGTAATCTGAGGAATGTTCCAATCCTTCTACCTCTGGCTCCACCCTAGGCCTCTTATCCGGGGGTGGCATAGAACCCCTGATTAAAGTAATCAAATCCTCTGCCATCTTCAGCATATGCTTTTGGGAACAGAACTAGGGATGACACCAGTGGAAGACGAACCAGGCCTGACCTTGGAAGGAGCTTTAGAGACAGAAGTCGAAGGCCTAACCACCTTATGCAGAGAAGGGACTACAGAAACCTGAGAGGCCCCCTCAGCCTGACCAGACTCCTGAGAGGCCACATCCTGCAAAATTAAAGGCTCCCCCTGAGATTCAGCTGAAACCTCGGCTGGATCCACAGATTCCACCGTAGTTTCTAAAGGACCGGCTTCCGAAACGGACGACTCATCCTGCTTAGACTTTAATGTCTTTTCTTTACGCTTCTTAGCGGTAGCGGGCGGAGGATCCGACGGCATATTATAATTACACCGCTTACCGAAGACAAGTCTAGCACAATCTAACCTACGTTTAATGGTGCGCTTATTAAATTTAGCACAAAAGCGACATCCGACTACGTCGTGCTCAGGCCCCAAGCAAGGAATAGAGAGAGAGTGGTAATCCCTATGAGGTATCTGCTTCCCACAAGAAATACAATTATTTACTTTTTCTGACATCCGGATTTAACTGAGGCAAGAAGAGACAAAAATATTCCCCAACGGGGTACTTAGCCCAACTTGGTCTTCGGTCTGAAACTCGAAATGCGAAAATTTCAGGATGCCGAACGGCACTTGCAAACGCTGCTTCTGCTTCGGACCATGCGGCAAGAAAGACTGAGGATATGGAGTCGGTCATGCGCTTTAGTACCACGGCGTACTGACGTCAGATCTAAGCGACCATGACCGACGCCAGCCTAACACTTTGGTATTCGGGCCGACCGAGGACAGCGGACTACCCACAGGTTATGACTGCAGCAATGTGAGATGAAGAACATAGTACAGTTTTGTACCTACCATAAATGTAGATGTTCGAAGATCCACATTGCTGCAGTCCAATTTTCCCTCCCTCCTTCCCCTCTGTAGTTTGGGGTGGTTGGATGGTTTGTGGTGTACCTATTGTTGCTATTTTGGTGATTGGGTGTTTTTTTTTTTTCCTATTTTTGGCTATGGCCTTTCTTTGTAAGGCTTTAAATCCCGCCACCCTAGTTCTTGTGCAAGCCATTTACTATTTACAACTTCACTTAGAAAAGAAACTTCTTTCAAGTCAAGAATACTACCCTACTTGAAACCTTGTGCTCATGGGTGGCTGATGGGTCATTAGTGGTTACAGGGTTTATGCATTATGCACACAAGTGCACGTGCCTGCGCGCGCCTGCACATGTTCATAAGTTAGAACGAGGTTATCAGCCCTAGAGCCTATATAAGCCTAGCCATAACTATTTCCTGGCTATTTCTTCCCAGAATATTTATGGTCCCCTGTCTAGCAGGGTGACTGACGTGATCCCCAGGGTTAATTTTCTATCTCCCATCCAATAGTCAAGGTTCCTTTTGAAAAGGGTCAAAAAGGTGCTCAGCTTGACAGGCATGGGCAGTCTATTCCAGAGTATGTGGAGTCTCGGGGTAAGGAAACTATCCCCCCAGCATGTTTAGTTCATTGTGATGACCAGGTTTAGATCCCTGGAATGTGTGGCTCTGGGGGATTGGGATTTCTTTAAGTGTAGCAAGTCCAACAGCTCTGGGTTTGACATGGCCTTGTATGTTAAGCAGAGATCGCCTCAGAGTAGGCAATATGTGACCGAGTATAGTTGGAGGTTTTTTTAGACTAAGCAGAGGGCATCTGCATTAGGCTTGTGATTCTTTTAGTAAGGCATTTCTGTGGCCTTTCCAGTTGTTGCACATGTCTTGTGAGGTACATACCAAATGTGGCATTGTACTCTATAATATGGTCTAATGAGGGACTAGTACTGTGGGACAATGACCTCCTTTTTCTGGATGAAAAGCTCTTAGTGATGATGTGTGCCACATAGGATTTCCTGACAGTTGTGACAAAGTGGTTATCAAAGAGGAGACCACTGTCCACCTGCGTCCCCAAGTCCCTTATCACACTTTGCGTTTAGTGTAGTGCCACTTATGTGGTAATTCATGGGTACATGTTTTTTTCTCAAAGGGGAAAATTAGAAGTTATGTACCTACCATAACGTTCCATGTTAGTTGTCTTCTCTCGCCTTCTTTCTTGCTGGATGGGTTCGGAGCCGATCCTCGGCTCCGACTCGGTACTTGCTAAGCTCGAGAGTCACTTTTACCAGCTCGAGGCAGCCCCATATCCCATGATGCAAGGCGGTAAATACACAGATCTCGTTTGGTACCTATAGGGAAAACTACCTAGCATAAAAACTTTCCACTAAGGAAAGAAGAGCAATTAGCCTAAAAGGGCTGTAAGGGGAACCCAGATAACTAATCTAGAACTAACTGGTGCCCAAAGAAGCAATCTTCCAGAGACAAGGGAGATCAAGGTCTGTCCAGGCAAGGGGGCAGGAGGGAGGGTCGCAAGAAAGAAGGCGAGAGAAGACAACTAACATAGAACGTTATGGTAGGTACATAACTTCTAAATGTTAAGTTATCAATCTCGCCTTCATTCTTGCTGGATGGGACCGCGTCCCTAGCACCTCTAACATGGGTGGCTCAATGGAACAGACTCCTGAGAACCGTGGAACCAAAACTGGCTCTATCCCTGGAGGCCAAATCCAAATTGTAATGAGAAACAAAGGTATGAGGAGTGGCCCAAGTGGCTGCTGCACAAATAGTATCCAAGGGAAGCCTAGCCTGAAAGGCTGTAGAAGTGGCTAAGCCTCTGGTGGAATGTGCCTTTGGTTTTGAGCACAGCTGCTTGCCCCTAAGTCGATAGATTTCGGAAATGGTGGAAGAAAGCCATCTAGACAAGGTCACTTTGGAAACAGGGAGGCCTTTCTTATTTTCAGCATAATAAAGAAAGAGCTGATCAGACTTTCTGAATTGTTTTGTTCTGTCCAAATAATATCCGAGTTGGTGGTGAACATCAAGATAATGTAATTTTTGTTCCGATCTGTTGGAGTAATTGGGGAAAAATACAGGGAGATCAATAGATTGGTTTAAATTTGTTTTCGAAGCAACCTTGGGCAAAAAGGATGGATTAGTTCTCAAGGATACTCTGTCCTTGTGGAAGACCAAATATGGAGGACGAACAGAGAGGGCATGAAGTTCTGACACTCTCCTAGCTGAGGTAATAGCGACAAGGAAGAGCGTCTTCCATGAAAGAAACTTTAGTGAGCATGAAACAGCTGGCTCAAAGGGAGGAATTAAGGATGTCAGCACTAGATTTAGGTCCCATTGAGGAGGAGGACTCCTGACAGGAGGTTTGAGGAGAAAAACTCCTTTTAGAAAAGCTCTACAAAGCTTGTGGGACATAATGTTGTGATCTGCAAACCCGACATGAAAGTTCGAGATCGCAGCCAACTGAACTTTGACCATGGAAGATGAAGAACCCGAGTGAAAGATTTCCGCTAGAAAATCCAAAACTGCATGAACAGGGGCAGTAAAGGGATCTATGTTCCTTGATTTTGCCCAAAGGGAGAAGCGTTTCCACTTGCTAGTGTAAATCCTTCTAGTAGAGGATTTAAGGGAAGCCACTATGATATCCCTAACAGGGTTAGAGATCATAGGAAGCCTGGCTAAGGAAGGAAGTGGAGCAACCAAGCTGTGAGGTTGAGAGAAGGAATGGACCGATGCAGCTGACCCGATTGGTGGATCAGAAGATCTGGCACTGGGTCCAGATGCCACGGCTGCGCCAAGAGGTGACGATGGAGGAACGGAAACCAAATTTGTCGAGGCCAATATGGGGCAATGAGAATCATTTTGGCTCTCAAAACGGTAGCTTTCTGGAGTACCTGTGGTATCAATGGAAAGGGAGGAAAGGCATAAAGAAGTCCCTTGGGCCAATCTTGGGTAAGAGCGTCTCTGGGGGGATGGCCCGGAAGAGAGAGAAGGCTGGGCATTTGCTGTTTTGGGGAGTAGCAAAAAGATCGCAACATGGGCGGCCCCACTTCTGAAAAATCTCCTCTACTATAGACGGTTTGAGAGACCACTCATGAGGCATGAGTATAGCTCTGCTCAATCTGTCCGCTAAAATGTTGGTTTTCCCAGGGATATGCGTTGCTACCAGAAACCGATGAGAGGAGATCGCCCATTGCCAAAGTCTGAGAGCCTCTCGACACAAGGGGTAGGACTTGGTTCCGCCCTGCTTGTTGATATACCACACTACGGACATGTTGTCCGTGTGAACTGCAATTGTTCCCAAGGGAAGAAAGTCGTTGAGGGCTTGCAACGTTAAAAGCACTGCTCTCATCTCTAGGACATTTATGTGCAGGTGGTATTCGAACGGTTGCCACGTCCCATGAACCATCCTGCCCTGATAATGACCCCCCCACCCGATCAGGGAGGCGTCCGTAGTGACTGTGGCTATGGGGGCCGGGGAAACAAAGGGTTTGCCCTGATGAACCTGGGGAGAAGAAATCCACCAGGATAGGTGTTTTTTGCAAGTTTGTGTCACCAGAATTTGGTGACGCATGGAGAGTTGTTGGTAGGACCATTGGGTGAACAACATCCATTGAAGGAGACGCATGTAAAAGCGGGCCAAAGGAAGAAGAGTAATGGCAGCTGCCATGAGGCCCAATACTTTTAGGACCAGTCTGGCTTGCACCTTTTTGCTGGCAAGGATGATCCGCACATGGTTTTGGATATCTAGGATTCTCTGGCTTGTGAGGTTTGCTGACATCTGGACAGTGTCTAAATTTGCGCCTATAAAAGTAATAGACTGGCAGGGCAATAAGGAGGATTTTTCGTAGTTGATAAAAATTCCTAAGTGAGTGCAGAAATTTAGGGTGTAATCTCTGGCTTGGAGAAGTTGATGCCTGGTGGTGGCTGAGAGGAGCCGGTCGTCGAGATACGGAAACACCTGGAATCCTTGACGTCTCAGGTGAACCGTGACCACTGCCATACATTTGGTGAACACTCTGGGGGCTGTAGTGAGACCAAAGGGCAGGACTCTGAACTGAAAATGACTGGACCCCAGCCGAAAGCGGAGAAACCTTCTGGAGCGTCTGTGGATTTTTATGTGATAGTACGCATCCTGAAGGTCTATTGAGCACATCCAGTTGTCTTTGCCCAGGAAGGGCAAAATCGATTGAAGTGTGACCATCTGAAATCTTGTCTTTTTCCACAGACTTGTTGAGCCTGCTGAGGTCCAATATTGGTCTCCAATCTCCCGTCTTTTTGGGAATCAAAAAGAACCTTGAGTAGATTCCGGGCTCTGAATGGTCTGTTGTAACTGGCTGAATGGCCCTTTTGTGTAGAAGCTTTGATACTTCTAATTTTGCGATTTCCCTTAGACCGTGTGGAACATCTGGAAGGGAATTTTTGTAAGTGAAGGTACTTTCCTCGAAAGGAATCTTGTAACCCTCGGATATGATCGACTGTACCCATTTGTCTTGTGAAAGGGAAAGCCAGGCTTCTGGGTACAGCGATAATCTTCCCCCGACTGCCTCCAAGGATGGACAGTCGGGCAACACCTCAGGGATGCTGGAAGGGCTTGTCAGAGAGAGGCTCTCCGCTTCCCTGGTTTTGCGGACCCCCTCTGCCCCTAGGGCGGCGTCTGTTATTATTACCCCCTCTGCCTCTAGGGGTAAACTGACCACGTGTGTCCGACGTGACTCCCTGAGATTTACGGAACCACATCTTTCCGCCCTTCTGTCCTTTAGGGTAAGGCCTAGAAGGGGTGGAAAAACAAACTCCTACGGCAGAAAGAGTCTTGCCATCTTGCTCACACCTGGTCAACGTATCCTTCACCTGAGGACCAAACAATGTTGATCCATCGAAGGGAGAGTTTGTGAAGAACGCCTTAAAGGGATCTGCAAAATTAGAGCCGCATCCAGGACTGACGTTTAAGAGCCACTCCTGTCCCTGCAGCTCTACTCGCTCCATCTGCTGCATACGAAATCAGCCACATGGAGGAGTTGGCTATGGAGTTAAGGATTCCTAGCTGAGAAGCAATCTTGTCCTGAGCCCCTGCAGCTGTAGGATCCTGTACTACTTCACCTAATTCTTTAAGGATGTCCCTTTGAAGTCTGGTGAAGTGACATAAATAATTCAGCGAACGCATGGCAAAGGTCGCTGAGGAAAACATCCGCTTACCATACCTGTCCATGGTCCTAGAATCCTTGTTAGGAGGATGGACTGGTACGGAAGGATCTGCAAGTTCCTTCTTGGTGGCGGCCGCCACCACCATGGCATCAACAGGGACACCTTTTGTAAGGAATTGTTTCTCGGAAGGGGCTGTAATAAATTTAGGCCTCCTGGGAACTGGTTCTACGGAATCAGGAGATGCCCATGCCTTCTGAGCTATTACCTCCATGAGGGGGTCGAAAGGTGGAGACACCCAGGAGGTGGAGGGTCGAGATCCTAACGCCTCTAGGTATACCGACTCATCCTCGGAGGGATTAATGGAGGGCCAGTTTCCCCTCTGTTTTAGGAGTTCTAGGATGTCTGAAAAAGAGACATCCTCATTGGGGGATCTTGGGGACCCCTCCGACTCATCTAAGTCGGTATCTGAAGTAGTAGACTCAGGGGAGTCTAGGTGCTTCCTCTTACAGGTCCTCTTACGCGGAGGATCTCCTGATGGATCAGGAGAATCCTGGGAAGAGGGGGTTCTTCCCAGTGGGGAAACCTGAGGCGGTGGATCTCTCGGTCCAGGAGCAAGAGAGTGGGAAGAGATATCTACAGGCACCGTAGAGGGAGGAGCTAAGGGGATAGACTGCTGACTGAGCCCAGGGGCCAGCACATTCCTCATCACCTCAAAGGCTCCCCTCCCAGGGAGATCAGAGAGACCCCGCTCCGAAGAAACAGGGACTCCCGGGCCCACCAAAAGGGAAGGCTCCGAGGCAGATGGAGCAGAGCTCACCAAGGCCGAAGCCCCGAGGGAAAGAGCAGGGTCGGACAAGGGTCCGATGCCACTCACCCCCTCGGAGCAGACCAGGGAAGCCCGACCACCGGATCCCTCCAAGGAAGGTCTTGAGGAGATGAGAGTAGAAGCTGAAGGAGCAGAAAGGGGAGGTATCTGCCCCGCAGCCATAGCAGTAACTATTCCCATAGACTCCGGCTCCGAGCTCTGGAGTAGAGTCGAAGGAGGAACTTGAAGAGGGTGTGGACTAATAGTAGTCTGATGAGATGGACTATGAAGCATTTGGGCTAGTGCCTGTGATTTTAACAATCTGCTTACCACTCTCTCCAAATCATGGTCTGAGAGCCTGGAAGACCTAGATGATCGGCTCTGATGGCTCCGCTCCGAAAGAAGAGGAGAGGCTGGGGCCGACAGTATCAGCTCCAAAGAGGGAGACCTGGACCTCTTCCTCGACGGAACCATCGAAGCCGAAGAACCCTCGGTTCCAGACGGAGCAGACAACTTCTCGGCTCCAAGTCTAGTCAAGGATGTATCGGCTCCAGCCGGAGCAGATACAGGCAAGGAAATAATGGTATCGGAGCCAGTCGGCGCCGATACCAAAGCCTTAGTCACATGGTGATCGGAGCCAGTCGGAGCAGACACCAATGTGACAGTTAAAGTATCGGCACAGATAGCCATCGGTGCAGAAGATTTAGTCAAAATAGGATCGGCTCCAGCCGGAGCCGATCTAGACTCCAAAGGAGTCGGAGCCAAGGCCGGAGGCTTAGAAGCAGAAGCCCGGGCCTTGGAGGTCTTAGAGGGCTTGCCCGAAGCTGACTTGGCCGGGGAGCCCTCCGGTTTAAGAAGTCCTCTCAAGATTAATTTATTTCTACTTTCCTGCAGGACTCTCTGGCTGAAAGTGACAGATAGCACAGGAGTCCTGCAGGTGGAGAGGTCCCAGGCAGTAGATACAAGAAGTGTGACAGTCTGTCAGAGACATCTTCTGACAGCACGAGTCACTTCTTGAAGCCTGAGACCCTCTGTTCCTTGGACATAGTGAGTACACACACACACCCAACTCACACAGTCCCAGACTCGGAAAATTTTAACTTGAAGGGGGAAAATATAAACCCACACACACACCCTGACAGAAAGGGATGGGAAGGGAATGAAGGCCCAACTAAATAAAAACAAGTAGGGAAAACAGTAAAAGTAGACTAGCGACCCTACAATTACCTAAAAATGACAATTATACTAATATAAGAGAGAAAAACTAGGAATGGGGTGTCTAACAGTAAAACAATTTACTTACCACGAGCTGGCAAAAGGAGTACCTCATCAGTGAAGCGGCAAACGAGATCTGGGTATTTACCGCCTTGCATCATGGGATATGGGGCTGCCTCGAGCTGGTAAAAGTGACTCTCGAGCTTAACAAGTGCCGAGTTGGAGCAGAGGATCGGCTCCATACCCATCCAGCAAGAATGAAGGCGAGATTGACAACTTAACATCTATACATTTGTTGGCACTGAGCTTGAGCCCATGGCTCTGGCACCAAGCATCTGTTTCTGTAAGGCCCTTTTGTAGAATATCCACATAATTTGGGTATTCAATAATGGCGCCCAGTTTGCAGTCATCTGCAAACTGTTAGCCAGAGTCCCTTAGTGCTGGCCTGTATTTCAGAGAAGTAGATGCCAAACAGCGGTCCCAGGACTGAACTCCAAGGTACTCCACTTGTCTGGGGCTGGATTTTGAGTCTGCTACTTTTAGTGTGGTTTCTGTCAGTATGCTAGTTGGCAACCCATCAAGTGATGTAGGGATTAATGCCCAGCTTAGTAAGTTTATCTAGGATTCCAGAGTGGGGGATGGTGTTGAAGGCCTTGGTGAGGTCCAAATAGACTGTGGACCACCTTGCCTCATCCATGGCTCTGGAGAGTGATTTGAAGAAGTCAATCAGGTTGAGGAGACAAGATCGGCCCTTTATAGGTTCATAGGTAGTTACTAGGCTAGTGGCCCTAGGGCCTATAAAAGCCTAGCCAAAAAGGTACCCTGGCTTTCGCCACCCAAGAAAGTTATTTTCCTGTGCCCCTGTCAAGCAGAACCACAGAAGTGATCCCCAGGGTGAATCTCCTATTACCCATCCAATCAAGATTTTTCTTGAAGAGTGCTAATGAGGAGCTCTGACATAGATTGGTAGTCTGTTCCAGAGTATGGGAAGTCTGGGACAGGAATCTATCCCTTCAGCATGTTCTGTTTATTGTGGTGACAAGGTTTAGGTCCCCTAGAGCATGTAGCTCAGAGGGATAGGGATTTCTTTAACTGGAGCATGTCCAACACCTCTGGGTTTGACATAGCTTTGTATGTTAGGCAGAGATCACCTGAGTAGGTGATATGCGATGGCGTAAAGCTGGAGTTTGAGTCCGTCTGCGCAAGGCATCGGTTTGATGACAGCAATCCTCTAAGGAATTTTTGCGGCCTTTCCAGATGTCGTAGATGTCTTGTGAGGTACATACCAAAAGGTGCGCTGTACTCAATAATGGGTCTAATGAGTGATTAGTAGAGGGGAACAATGAGGAACAATGACCCTTTTTTCTGGACGAGAAACCTTTTGTGATGGTGTGCCGCGTAGAAGGATTTCCTGACCACTGTGGCGATGTGATTATCAAAGGAGAGACTACTGTCCACCTGTGTCCCAAGGTCTCACTTCCAGCGTTAAGTAGACTACCGCCTATGTGGTCGTTCATGGGTACAGAGTTTTTACCAAAGGGGATGACAATGCACTTTTTGGCATTGAGCTTGAGACCATGGCTTTGACACCAGGCATCTGTCTCAGTGAAGCCCTTTTGTAGGATGTCCACATAGGTAGGAGTTTTGATTATGGCTCCTAGATTGCAATCTGCAAATTTAGTTAGCCAAAGACCTTCTGTGTTCGCCTGTACTTCAGAGAAGTAGATACCAAACAGGAGAGGACCCAGGACTGAACTCTGTGGCATTCCACTGGTCACTGGTCTGATGTCTGATTTGGAGTCTGCTACTTTCACAGAGTGGGTTCTGTCAGTAAGCCAGTTGGCAACCCATCATGTAACATAGGGATTTATACCTAGTTTAATGAGTTTATCTATAATTCCAGAGTGGGGGATGGTGTCGAACGCCTTGGCAAGATCTAGATAGGCTGTGTGAACCACCTTACCCTCATCTATGGCTTTGGTGACTACTTCAAAGTCTATCAGGTTTAGGAGACATGATCTGCCTTTTACAAACCTGAACTGCGTGGGGTCTAGAGCTTGGATATCTCCAATGTCTTTGTTTAGGAATTCCATGATGATGCATTCCATGGCCTTGCAGACCAAGCTCAGGCTTATGGGGCAGTTCCCAGGGTCTGTTTTGGCCCCTCCTTTGTGGAGTGGGATAACTGTCGCAGTGCACCATTCAATGAGCACAAAGCCTGAGGTGAAGCTATGATTGACCATGGTACTTAGGTGGGGTGCCAGTTCATTCTGTAGTTCGTGTAGAAGGCAGCCTGGGATGTTGTCAGGTCTCATGGATGCTGTGTTCCTGGCTTTGGAGAGTGAGGTTTTTACTTGTGCAGCCGTGATTACAGGAACTTTGCATTCTTCCTGTATAAAGATGGGCCCTTTAGGGGGTGAGAGGGGGGTAAAGTTAGCACTGAACCTATCTGCCAGGATGTTGGCAATATCAGTCATTTCTGTATATTTAGTGTCATTGTGCTGCAACTCAGAGCAGATCCGAGTGTTGCCACTGAGATACTTGACAAAGCTATAGAATGCTTTGTGGTAGTCTTAAGAATCGTTGGAGATTGTTTTCATAACTAGCTTTGGAAGATTTTATGAGGGATCTCAGCTTCTTACGGAGGGTGACCAGGGAGTTCCTCCAATCGTGGGATTTTACTCTCTTTTGCAACAGTTTCTTTCTTCTGTTGTAGAGTTTGTTTATGGCAGATTGGCTTTTTTTTTTTTTTTTTTTTTTTTTTTTTTACAGAATAGCACCTTGGTTCTATTAGGGATAGCACGATCCACGCACTAGTGTAAGTGCTTATAAAGTGCATTTGTGTAGGATTCAGTCGTACCTCTACTGTCAATCTGCATGGGTTTCGTGAAGTTTGCCACTTCTGTCTTAAAAAGTGTGAAGTTGGCTTTGGAGAAAAATTTTAGGGTCGTTTTCCTAATTGGGGGGTGGCAGCGGGATGTGGATGTCTAGAGTGATTAGACTGTGCTCAGATCTGGCCAACAAGGAGCTGATCTCTGGTGTGGAACACCAGTCAACCATGTTGGTGATGACCAGGTGTAGGATATTGCTGCCCCTGGTGGGGGTGAGGATAAGTTGATCCAAGGCATTGGAATTGATGACTTCCAGAAAACGTTGAGCAAGAGAGTTGGTACACAAGTAGTTTTCCCATTTAATGGTTGGGTAGTTAAAATCGCCCATTAGAGTGTTGGGTTGTACCTTAATATTTTCCAAAGTATCAAGTAGAGGAGTGGGCATCCTGGGGGGGGTCTGTAGCAAGCTACAAATCTGGACTGCAGTTTTGCCCAGAGTTAGTTGAACTTGGATAATCTCGGATGCATTATGCTGAGCAATAGGCTTGGAGGTGTGGATACCCTTAATGAATATGGACACGCCTCCACCTTTAGTGTTTCGGTCCTGGTTTGGGGGCCGAAAGGTGTGGTATGAATTATAGCCTGGTAATGCAGTGCTGCTCTCTGGAGCTATGAACCAGGTCTCTGTCACTGCACAGATGTCAATGTTCTCCATTTTAAGGAGTGCCTTGAGTGAGTGCATTTTGAGGTTTAGACTTCTAGCATTGAGTAGCATTACCCTCAGATTTTGCTTGTACCTGTTACAGTGGTGAATTTGTCATTTGAACCTTGCCTAAAAAAGGCACTATAGGGGTGGTAAAAGCCTTTGCCAGTATCTGGAATCCCAAGGGTGACAGGTGCAGGCCATCTCTGGCAAAGCAGCGTGGTTTGTCGATTGTGTCTTGGTTCTCTTTGGAATGGCACACTTCATGGATATGCTCGTACAGTGCCTTATAGTGTAGGATTCAGTCGAACTTTCAGTTCCCGTCTGCGTGGATGTCATGAAGTTTGCCACTTCTGACTTGAGTAGCATGAAGTTAGCTTTGGAGAATTTTTTTTTTTTTTTTTTTTTTTTTTTATGGAGGTTTCCTTACTGGCGGGTGGGATGTGGACATGAAGGGTGATTAGCTTATGGTCAGACTTGACCAATGAGGGGGTGACCAGTGGTGTGGAGCGTTGATCTGCCATGTTGGTAATGACCAGATCTAGGATATTTGAGCCTTTGGTGGGACTATGGATTAGTTGATCCAGGGCATTGGGCAAAGGTGTTGGTACCAGAGTAGTTTTCCCAATTAATGTCAGGGTAGTTGAAATCACCCAGTATTAGGATGTTTGGTTGTATCTTAATATTTTCAAGTACGTTTAAAAAGGTGTAGTGAAAATCTTGGAGCATGGTGGGGGAATCTGTAGCAAGCTACAATTTGGATTGTAGTCTTACCTAGTGTTAGTTGCACCTGTAGAATTTCAGATGCATTGTGTTGGGCAACTATCCTGGAGGTGTGAATATCCTTGGTGAATATGGACACTCCACCTTTAGTGTTTTGGTCCTGGTTTGGACTGAAAGTGTGGTAAGAGTTACAGTCTGGTACTATAGGGGGTGCTCTCTGGAGCCTTGTTACCAGGTCTCAGTTACTGCACAGATATCCATGTTCTCCATTTTTAGGAGCACCTCGAGAGAGTACATTTTTGAGGTTTAGACTTCTAGCACTGAGTAGAACTACCTTCAGATTTTGCATGCTATCTGTTAAGGTGGTGGGTTTTGTTATTTGAGCCTTGCCCAAAAAAGGCACTATAGGGGTGGGCAAGAATCTTAGCAAGTAACCTGAATCCCAGGGGTGACAGGTGCAGACCATCTCTGGCAAAGCATTGTGGTTAGTCTATCATGACGTCCCAGGCAGACAGATACTGGATCCCCTTAGAATGACACCAGAAACTCAGCTAATTGTTGAAGTCAATCATTTTGTCCTTATACTGTGGTATCATTCTGGGCAAAGGCAGGATGCTACTCAGGGCTAGGGTCATATCTGCCTGGGCCGCATGATACAACAGCTCTTCCATGTCTCTTCCTGTAGTCCAGGGAGGTATGTCTTAAGTCATTCACTCCAAAACATGGACAATGACAGTCGTAATTGCACTTGTTGCGGAGTCACTTGCATGCATGCGTGATGTGGTGGATCCTGGCACCCAACACGCAGTTGACTAATTTCCTCCTTGTTTAGCCTGGTGAATGGGACATCAATGTGCCTAACTGTAGAGTCACCTATTACTAAAGTGTTGGGTATGTTGTCTTGCCTTAGGGGCGGTTGTTGGGTGGCACACTCGTGTTGTGAGCTATGTGACACTTTGGTTGTGATTGTTGTTCGTTTGCGTTTCAACTTCAGAGGTACTTGCTGTTTGTGCAGGTTAATGTTAAGGGCCTCTGCATAAGTGGGTTAAGTGTTACTATGTGTGGATGTTGGTGGCATGTGTTTTGAAGGGCTATGTGTTGCTTGAGGTGTAGTGCAGGTGTTAACCTTCTCCTCTTGACTGTCTAGCACAATCTTGGGTGGAGAGAACTTTGCTTCCAGTTTGGCTATGTCAGTGCATCTCTTACAGGTTGTTGTGTTGGGTGGTATGAGGAGAGGGTTGTCCGTGTACATGAGGCTATTGCTGCATTGCCTCAGTATGCCCAGATTCACCAAGTGGACAGGAGAAATCACTGGAAGCCGACCCTTTGACATGCCTGCTACAGTGTTTCTTTTGTAAAGTATAAGAGCTGTTTTCCCTTACCTTGGCAAGGTATTTTGCAGCTTTAGGCTATTTAGTGCCTACAATTAATTTCTCCTTAACAAGAGTTAACTGCTTGTATCAGTTTAAGGCTTCCTGGTGCTTTCCATCAGGTTTTAGTATGTGGCATCCACCCATTGATAAGAATGACTCCAAGCTCACTGGCACTATTTAAATAAAGGTGGCTTGCTGAAAGGGTACACAGTAGTGTGAGTGTGTGCTTGTTTTGCTAGTTTTGACTAAGTGAGAGAAGCATGCCTTAAAGTTTGAAAAGAGAACTAGCGTTGAATAGTCACCATTTACCACTCATTCCAACTGATTGGTTCGTGGGTGTTCAAAATATTTCTAGTTATAGCAATTGTCTGCGTGTTGGGAAATATTTGCCTTCCTGTTAATGTGGTTATGGTACATGTTAATGTTTATTGGTAATGTCCTTTGATGTAATAAGGGCATTGGAAATAGTTTTTTCATTTACTGTTAGTAAGGCTGTACTGACAGGGAATGGGCTTGGTATTAGGCGAGTAAAATCCTGTGGAACCATTTCTCAGAAGTCTGATCTGTAGTTCTATGATGTGGAGCTTATCTGTGTGGCAGATCTTGACTATTATCCAAGGCAGCAATACACATTTACTGAGAAGCCTTAAGGCCAAATGCTCTCTGTATACCAATTGTTACAAGTGGTAGGAGTAAAGACTTCATATTGTCAGATCGGTTAATTCAAGTATTGATGACAAAAATGCAGGAGCAATCCAAAGGCCCTGTCCATCATAAATTAACTGGTGGCAGTAAGTGCTTCATCACAGTGACCCCCCCCCCCCCAATCATTCAAGGCAAGGAACAGTCACCTTGCAAGCAACCAACCACTACCACCAAGCATTTGGTGAACACCATGTGAACAGAGAAAACATGAAAAGGTATGGTCTTGAACTATCTGTGATCAGCTTTAATTCTGAAGGGAAGAAACTTCATGCACACTCTGGCACTTAAAAGAAAGTGTCCTGAAGATGCAAACACTACATCCACTTCTATTTTCATAGGTATGGCAGGACAGACTGCAGTGCAACCATGTGAAAGGATTATTTAGGAATAAAGGTATTCTGGCCACTGATTTCAATAATGTGCCCAAGCTCCTGTCTCATTCTGAGCACCGAAAAATCTGCAACAGCATCCTTACCATTTTCTGGTCTGCTGAAACCTCCTGGATAGACATTTTGTGAGGAGGAGTTATAGCTCCTCTATCAGATTATATACATTTAAACACTTAGAATAGTGCATGTACACTTCTGCTTGTTAGTATACACAGAGTTACATTTTCTTAGCTTAAAATAAGTAAAATAAAAAACAGTAGAGCAGTTATTACGCATGTTTTGGCATCTTACTGTGGATACAAAATGTTCTGCAACTGATACAATTACAAGGATAAATGCAGATAAGAATAACTCCCTAAATCCAGGTGCAAGGGTGAACAGACATAAACGACTTCACACGTTTACCTTGAAACAGAACAAAATGCAGCTCATCAACATCTATGACATCAGGCAAATACCAAAGTACCGACTTGTTCCCAACAGACTGCATTACATCAAGCAAATTCCAAAAGTATTCAACATATAAAAGACCTGATCTTTTTGTTAGATCTGGTACTTGTAGGAACATGTTTGAGATGAATGGAAAGTTATCTATATCTGTGCTGAGAAGCTAACCTTGTACATTAAAAGCTGTAGCTGTAACAGAACAGTATAGTACGTCTTTTACATAGATAAGTTATTTTATTAGGAACTGCGCTTTAGCTGATCAAGCACAGTGCTGTAAAAGTACAGTTCCTTAGCCAGGTTTTGGTTCCACCAGCATCATAAATAATTTATCACCTCCCTTTCCTTAAAGAAATGAAACATTCATTCATGGTAATCCTTGTATCTACTTTTTCCTTGGTCATTTTGCACTACTGTGAGGTGTATTGAGAAAGTACAGTTGCGTACACTTACCATAAATGTAGATGTAAGAGTGTATTCACTGTTGCAGTCATTACATTTGGGTTATCTGCTTGCAGGTAGCCCTCAGACTGATTAACAGTCTTGGGTCCTGCGTCGGTTGCTGTCTTTTCTTCCGTGACGTCAGGGGTATAAAACATACAGCCAACGTCATTACATCAGTTTTTCTTGCCCCAGATGTCAGGTGCCCCCCTAATAGGAAGCAATTAAATCTAAAAATATATAAGGTTATACCTCAAACAAAGCAAATAAACCAAAAAGCTTTTAAGCATTGGAAAGGAGAGAAGAGGTATAGCCAAACAAAGTCAGGGGGCTGGAGGGAGGGTAACCAGGACTGCAACAGTGAATACACGCGAACATCTACATTTATGGTAAGTGTACACAACTTTATTATGTTCTGCGTGTTTCACTGTTGCAGTCATTACATTTGGGTAGATTCCTAAAGCTAAGGATGGGAGGAGGAATTTAGACAGCATTAAGATCAGCTATAAGGCCCTGCAAAACTGCAGTGGCAAAGTCAGCTCTGGATTTAGAGAAAACTGGCAAATGGTAATGCTTCTATAAAGTATGTACAAAAGTCCAGGTAGCAGCTTCTAGGATGTCCCTGGTAGGTACACCTCAGAAAGGCTGTAGAGGTAGATGCAGCCCTGGTTGAGTGGGATCTGATCCCCTTTGGGATAGGTTTTCCAAGGTGCTTATAGCAGAAGTGAATGCAATGGCCTAGCCATTTGGAGATGGTTCGCTTTGAAATAACCTTCCCCTCTGTCCCTGCAGCAAATGCCACCAGTAGTAGTTCAGATTTACTTTGAGGTTTAGACATGTCCAAGTTGTCTGTGCACATCTAAGGAGTGCAGTATCCATTCCCCTTTGTTCTGTGGATTAGGAAAGTAGGCAAATGAATTGACTGATTTAAGGCCACACTGGATACCACCCTTTGGCATGAGAGAGGGGTTTGGTCCTGAGGGACACCCTGTCCGCATGAAAGATGATGAAAGGCTCCACTGTCATAAGGGCCTGTAATTCTGATACCCTTCTTGAAGTGATGGCTAAAAGGGAAGCGGTTTTCCAAGAAAGGAATTTTAAATCTGCGGTACCAGCTGGCTCGAAAGGAGGATGGGTGAGTTCCTCCAATGCAAAGTTAAGGTCCCAGGCTGGAAGAGCTCTCCTGCATGGTCAAATTTTTGGCCACTCTGAGGAAAGTACAGTTGTGTACACCTACCATAAATGTAGATGTTAGAGTGTCTTCACTGTTGCAGTCATAACTGTAGGATGCTCCTGCCGGCAGGCAGCCCGAGGTCGGCCAGAATCCCAAAGTCTGGGTCCAGCGTCGGCTGTACAAGCTAGTACCCTGACGTCAGGACGCTCTGGTACATAGCCCTCAGCCGACGCCATCTTCTCCAGCCTTTCTTGCCCTAGATGTCAGAAGTCCCAATAAATCAGAAATGAATCCAACAAGGAAACACAAATACACCACAAATAAGAGAAAGAGGGGATAGGAGGGAGGGAAACACCGACTGCAACAGTGAAGACACTCGAACATCTACATTTATGGTAGGTGTACACAACTGTACTATGTTCTTCGTGTTTCACTGTTGCAGTCATAACTGTAGGGTGGAATCCCAAAGCAGTGAAAAAGGGGAGGAGGCTTAGACAGAAGGGGCAGCAAGAGAACCCTGCAAAACAGCAGAGGCAAAGCCTGCCCTGGTCTTAGAATACAGAGGGAGATTGTAGTGCTTGGAAAAAGTATGTACAGAACTCCAAGTGGCAGCTTCCAAGATGTCCTTGGTAGGAACTCCTCTGAGAAAAGCTGTAGAAGTGGCAGCTGCTCTAGTAGAATGACTTCTCACAGTACCTGGAAACTGTTTCCCATGATGAGTGTAACAAAAACTGATTCCATAAGCAATCCATTTGGAAATAGTTTGTTTTGAAATAGGTTTTCCAAGAGAACTGGAGGCAAAAGAAACAAACAATTGATTAGATTTTCTGAACTCTTTACTCTTGTCCAGGTAAAATCGTAACTGTCTGTGCACATCCAATGAATGCAAAATCATTTCCCCTTTATTTTGAGGATTAGGAAAGAAAGTAGGAAGGTGAATAGTCTGATTTAAAGCCACTTTCGAAATCACCTTAGGCATGAAAGTAGGATTGGTCCTCAAGGATACTCTGTCCTGGTGGAAAATAAGGTATGGTTCCACAGCCATGAGAGCTTGCAACTCTGAGACCCTTCTGGCAGAAGTCAATGCTAACAAAAGAACAGTCTTCCAAGATAAAAACTTAATATCTGAAGATGCAGCAGGCTCAAAAGGAGGCAAAGTAAGTTTTTCTAAAACATAATTAAGATCCCAAGCAGGAACAGGAGGGGTCCTGGGAGGCCGCAAATTCTTAGCCCCTCTCAAGAATTGTCTCACCAAAGGATGAGAAAAAACAGGAGGATCAGAACTGAAATGAGCAGAAATAGCAGAAGCATGAATCTTAATGGAAGAAAAGGAAAGTCCTTTAGACAAAAGATCCGAAAGGTAAAGCAAAATAGAAGAGAGATCAGGCACCAGAGGATCAGAGCCTCGGTCCTGCATCCAAATACAAAACCTCTTCCATTTAGAGGCATAGGATTTCCTAGTGCTAGGCCGTCTAGCTTCCAGAAGAACATCCAAAACTTGTTTGGGAAGACTAGAAGAAATCAAATTCCTTTGAAGAGCCAAGCTGCCAGGCAAAGGGTCTTGAAATTGGGATGTAGTAACTGACCCTGATGCTGGGACAGAAGAGAAGGGTTCAGAGGGAGAATCCAAGGAGGCTCCAAAAACAGGTGCTTTAAAGTTGGATACCAAAACTGTCGAGGCCAATTTGGAGCAATCAAGATAAGGAACTTGGGCTTGTCCTGTTTTATCTTCAGTAATACCAGAGGTAGTAGAGGAAAAGGAGGGAAGGCATATCCCAAAAGGCTTCTCCAGCTGAAGGACAGGGCATCCACTTTCCAAGCTGTTTTGTGGAAGGACCTGGTGCAAAAGCGAGGCAGCTGATTGAGACGGGATGCAAACAGATCTATCTGGGGACATCCCCAAACTGCAGTAATCCTATTGAATAAGTTGGTGTCTAGCATCCATTCGTGAGGATCTGAAATGTTTCTGCTCAGGCTGTCTGCTAAGAGATTCTGTTCTCCTGGAATGAATTGAGCCTGGAGATGTAGATTCAGATTTAGAGCTGTGTCCCATAAAGCCATAGCTAGTCTGCAAAGGGGGTATGAATGAGAACCCCCCTGCTTGTTTATGTACCACATGACTGTGGTGTTGTCTTTGCAAATTAGCAGAGGCCCTGGATGCAAAGAGTTCTTGAAGGCTAGAAGAGCATTTTGAACTGCCAACATTTCCTTCAGATTGATGTGCCAGTGAAGATGGCCCTTTGTCCAGGTTCCCTGCTGGCAATTGTCTAGAAAGTGTGCTCCCCAAGCATAATCCGAGGCGTCCGTGGTTATGATTTGAGAAGGTTGAGGTAGACTAAAAGGCTTTCCTTCGTTTAAAGCCCACACCCTGGACCACCAGAGGAACTCCTTCTGGAGGCAGGGGATCATAGGAATCAGAATGTCCAGATCGTGGTAATGCTGTGACCATACACTTTTCAGATACCATTGAAGCTTTCTCATATGAAGCCTTGCATTTGGAATCAACAGAATGCAGGAAGCCATGTAGCCCAGTGCCTGCAGGAATTTCCTTGCAGTGAGCTGAGATAGCGTTGCCAAGGTGTTGAAAATTAAAGCCAGCTGTGTTTGTTTTTCTGGAGTGAGGAAGGCCCTTTGTAAGGATGTATTTAAGAGGGCTCCCAAGAATACCATTTGTTGAGAAGGGATCAAATGTGACTTGTGTTCACTGAGAATCCCAGTAGGAGGAGAAGACGTTGAACAAATTCCAGATGTTGAAGTAGAAGATCCTTGCTGTCTGCCTGAATAAGGCAGTCGTCCAAATAGGGGTAAATCTGAATCCCCTGAAGTCTGCAATAAGCCACTACTGGTGCCAGGCACTTGATAAAGACTCTGGGCGCAGTAGATAAACCAAAGGGCAGTCCAGAGAATTGAAAGTGCCTCGAACCTGCCTTGAATCTGAGGAATTTCCTGCGTTCCTGCCTGATGGGAATGTGTAAGTAGGCTTCCTTTAAGTCCAATGTCACCATCCAGGCGTCCTGAGAGAGCATTGGAATTAGTTGCTGCAGAGTAAGCATCTTGAATTTTGGAATTTCCAAAAAGGTGTTTAACAGAAAGGTCCGGAATAGATCTCCATGAGCTTTGTTTTCTTGGAACCAGAAACAGTTTTGAATAAAAACCTTTTCCCATCTCTGAGAGTGGAACAGGCTCTATGGTTCTCATGGCCAGAAGAGCATCCACTTGATTTAAGGCCTCTGACCATTGATGTTTTGGCAGATCTGGCCAACCGTAAGCCCTTGGCAGAGTATGTAAGTGGAATTTGTAGCCTTTTAAAATCACGTCCAATACCCATCTGTCCTGGGTAATATGAGTCCAATTTCTGTAAGAGAGACAGTTTTCCTCCGAGAGGGGCATCCAGGTGAAGGGGTCCTGTAGCCCAACCGAGAGAGTCATTGAGTTTGCTTTCTTTGAGATTGGGATCTGTCTTCTCCCCTTCTAGGTGAAGAAGCAGTCCATTGTCTAGACCTGAGCTTGACTACGACCTCTGGAGCGTCTATATCTTCCCCTTTGAGGCCTGTCAGACGTGGGAAAGGACCAATTTTTGGAGAGCCAATTCCTGGAAAATCTAGGAGGCTGAACTTGCAAGAAATCTTTTACAGTTTGCATAGATTTTGCCTTTTCTTCCATCTTTTTAATAACCTCCTCAGCCTTAGATCCAAAAAGAACATCATGTTGAACAGGGGCATCTAATAACTTAGCCTTAACCTGTTCAGGTAAACTTTGTTCACGAAGCCAGGCATGTCTCCTGATAACAGTACCAGAGGCTGCAGCCCTGCAAGAAGCATCCAAAGCATCAAAACCACAATGCAAACTATGTTTGTTCACTTGTTCAGTTGCATGCAACACATCCTGAAGTTCCTTATCCTCTGCACATGCAGGAAGGGAAGCAAGCTTTTGCTTTAACAGACAAAAGAAATTGCTGATACTTAAACATATGAAACTGGCAATTTAAAGCCCTTACAGACAGGGTAGCAGAAGTATATACCTTTTTTCCCCACCTGTCTAAAGCACGAGAATCCTTCTCAGAGGGAATAGGATTTTTAGAAGTAGCAACCTTAGCAGCCTTAGAGCCCTGAGAAATAGTTTCAGGATCCGCAGAAGGGTTCTTAAATAAGAATAAATGAGAGTCAGGAACCCTATAAAATCTGTCAGGCTTAGAAGGAGCAGGAGGCATGGAATCAGGATTCAAATTAGCCTCAGAAAAAGCATCATCCACAATGTCAAGAACAGGAGGGATAGCTAAAGGCCTATGCTGAGGAAGAAGGAATTCTCTAAGCCTCTTCCTGGAAGCAGAATACTCCTGACCTTCCCAATGAAAATGTTCCCTCATCTCATGCAAGGTTTCCCCAAAAGAGAAATCTTCAGGCGGAGAAGCAGAGGGCAAGGAGTCCTCAGCATCCGAATCCTCATAAGGAGGAAAAGAATATTCCTGATCAGAGGAAGAGACAGAAGATAAAGAAGCCTGGTCAGAGGAATCCAGAGGAACATCCTGTCGAGGTCTTTTCTCAGGTGGGGGGTGAGAACCCCTAATCATTGTAAGTAAATCTTCAGCCATCTTTAATAATTGCTTCTGTGTCCTGGGAGTAGATTCAGAAACAGCATGAGCAGGAACTTTAGACTTAACAGGAGTCTTTGTCTTTGCCTTTGAAATGGTGATGTCAGTAGGCCTGAAAACACCCTCAAAAGCCGGTACCTGCACAGTGGTTCCGGACCCATCTGAGGGAGTGACGTCCAAAGGTCCTGCAGCAGTTAAAATAGTAGGCCTTGATGGCTCCCCATGGGAGTCCGTATCGGCCATCGGTTCAGAAGTGGCGGACAGGGGCTGCAAAAGCGCCTCACTGACGACAGCCGAACCTGACGCTGGCTCCAGCTGCAACGAGTCCTGTTTGGACCTCGGAGGCCTGTCTTTGTCTTTGCGCTTCTTTTGAATTCCGGTAGTGTCCAACGACATTCTATAATTGAAGCGTCTGCCAAAATAATTTAGAGCCCAGTCGTACCTGCGCTTGATAGTACGAGAATTGAACCTGGCACAGAACCAACAACAAGAAACGTCGTAGTCAGGGCCTAAGCAAGGTAGACAGTAAGAGTGGAAATCTTTATGAGGTATTTGTTTCCCACACGTTATACAATTAACTTTTTCGGACATCGGAGGAACAAGAAAAAGATTCCCCAACGGGGTACTTAGCTTTGAGAAGAGAAGTAAGAACTTCGGACCGACAACAACAAAATACGCTGTTCGAAAATAGCCAACCAACGACTTGCGAGCTGCTTTGCACCGCACGGCAAGAAAGACTGGAGAAGATGGCATCGGCTGAGGGCTATGTACCAGAGCGTCCTGACATCAGGGTACTAGCTTGTACAGCCGACGCCAGACCGAGACTTTGGGATTCTGGCCGACCTCAGGCTTTCTGCCGGCAGGAGCACCCTACAGTTATGACTGCAACAGTGAAACACGAAGAACATCTGCTTGGGCAGTGGAAGAGGGGAGTTTGTGTTGTAATGAGCTGAAATGGCTGTGGCGTGATTGTTTACGGAGGAAAATGACAGGCCCTTGTGAAGCATCTCAGTTAAGTATTGGAAAATCTAAGATAAAGTGGGCACTGCTGTGCTCATCCCTTGAAATTGGTTCCAGGCACAGAATCTTGTCCATTTTTCAGCATAAGATATTCTAGTACTAGGCCTTCTTGCCTCTAAAATGACAGCCATCACTGGTTTACTGACGGATGGTAAAGGAGAGCTTAGGTAATTAGCCAGGTACTAGGTTCCGTGTTTGAAGCCGAGAGTTCAGAATCTGGTTCTCCTGCTGAGACAGCAGGATAGGAGTCTGAGGCAGGTGCCATGGGGCCAACAGTGACTCACTGCGCAGGAGGGGGTACCAGTGTTGGCGTGGCCAGGCTGGTGCAATCAAAATAACCCTTGGTTTGTCTTGTTTGATCTTTAGTAGTACTTTGGAGAGCAGAAGAGAAAAGGCATAAACTGATAAGTTTTTCCAGCTGAACAGAGCATTCACCTTCCAAGCTAGTCTGTGGGGAGTCCTTGCACAAAATTTTTACAATTGATAGTTCTGGTGGGAGGCAAACAGGTCTATATCTGGGCTCCCACATTTGCTTGTTGACATGTTGAAAATCCTTGATTCCAGTTTCCACTAACGTGGGTCCACAAATGTTCTTGGTCCACCTGCCAGTGTATTTATTTAGTTTTCCTGGCAGGAATTGAGCTTGTAGATGTATTTGGTAGCTCAAGGCTGTGCTCCACAATGCCACAGCTAGTCTGCAGAGGGGGTAAGAATGTGTATCCCCTGCTTGTTAATGTAGTACATAACAATGGTGTCAGTCTTAACCATTAATTGTCCTGGAAGAAAGTGGTCCTTGAAGGCTGTCACAGCTTTCTGTACAGCTAAGATTTCTTTGTGACTGATGCGAAGGTGCCTTTGAATTGGGTTCCATTTGCCCTGAATGCACTTCCCTGCCAGGTGCACCCCCCCCATGCATAGTATGATGCGTCTGTTAGGGTTTGGGCGGCAGGGGTAGTGTGTATGGTAGCCCCTTGTTTTGGTGGAAGGCCTCTGCCCACCAAAGGAACTCTAGGCATAGAAAAGGAATGATACGAATCATTGCTTCTAGACCTTGAGAATGTTGACACCATAGGCTTTTTAGATACCACTGTAGTTTCCTCATATGCAGTCTTGCATATGGAATTATAAGAATGCATGATGCCATAAAACCCCAAGGCTTGTAGTATTTGCCTTGCAGATAGCAGAGTTTTTGTGACCACTTGTTTGAAGTAGGTTGTCAAGTGATTTGTTGCTCTGGTGTGAGGAAAGCCATCTGGGAAGTTGAATTCAAGCTTGATCCCAGGAATATAATTTGTTGACAGGGTACCAGGTGCGATTTTTTTTTGTTTACGGTGTACCCCAGACAAGTTAGCACCCTCTGTACAAAACCCAGATGATTCAAATGTATGTTCTGGTTTTCTGCCTGAATTAGACAATCGTCCAGGTATTGGTATATTTGAATATTTCTTTGCCTGCAAAATGCAATGACTGGAGCCAGGCACTTTGTGAGTACCCTGGGCGCAGTAGTTAAGCCAAAGGGCAGTGCAGAGAACTTATAGTGCGTGTAGCCTGCTTTGAAGCATAGGCATCTTCTGCAATACTCCCTGATTAGGATGTGCAGGTATGCTTCCTTTAAATTTAGTGTTGCCAACCAGGCATCTTTGCTTAGCATAGGAAGCAAGTGGTGAAGAGTCAGCACCTTGAATTTTGGAATAAACAAAAAGATGTTTAGAGTAGGCAGGTCCATGACAGGATGCCATGAATGGTCTTTTCTGGGTACCAGGAAAAATCTTGAGTAGAAACCTTGTCCCTTTTTCTCTTCTGGTACCAATTGAATAGCCCCTATGTTTGACAGTACTTGCTTTTGGGCCTCTGCCCACTGCTTTGGAGGTAGATCCTGCCAACCGCTTGGAGTTGGTAACGTGTGTAAGTGAAATCTGCATCCTTGGGACGCTATATTTAAAACCCATTTGCCCTGGGTAATGAGTCCCCAGTTCTTTGCAAGAAGTGAAATCTTTCCCCCCAACGGGGCAGTCAGTTGAGAAGTGCTTGGAAGTTTTAAAAAGTCGTTGAGACAGTTTAACAAAGGGGGAGTTATTACTCCCAAATTTGGAAGTGGAGGCCCCCCACTGCTTAGTCCTGTGCATCCCCTGGGACTGAAGCCTGGGTGCTCTGCTGGATCTGGGTTTGGACTGAAGGTCTGGAAGAGGAAGGAAAGAACCAATTCTTAAAAGGCCAATGCCTACTAAATCTTGGAGGTTGTACTTTTAAAAAAATCTTTTAACAGTTTGCACAGCTGTAGCTTTTTCCTCCATCTTTTTAAGAACTTCTGCCGTGTTGCCAAACAGATGGCCCTGATTTAAGGGAGAATCCAGTAATTTCTCTTTAACAATTAGGCAAGGATTGCTCCTTAAGCAAAGCATGCCTTCTAAGTACAGACCTGCAGCCCTGCAAGATACTTCTAGTGAATCAAAACCACATTGCAATGTATGTTTACCAACTTGTTCAGCAGAAGGCATACAAATCCTGTAAATCCTTATTTTTCAGCACAATCAGGAGTCATCATTTTCTGTTTAAGCAATCCAATAACATGCAGCAGATACTTCAACATATGAAACTGGCAATTCAAGGCCCTAATGGCCAAAGTTACAGAAGTGTATTACCTTCTTACCCCATCTATCGAGAGCCCTGGAGTCCATCAGACGGGGTAAGATGTTTGGCAGTAATAGCTTTAATGCCCTTGGGTCCCTGTGAAATAGTTTCGGGATCTGCAGTAGAATTTTTGAAAAGGAACTATCAGGAACCTTGTAATATTTATCAGGTTTTCTGAAAGCAGGAGGTAGTCAGGGGCCATGCTAGATTCTGAAAAGGCATCATCAACAATGTCCAGTACAGGAGGTATAGCTAAAGGCCTGTGCTGGGGCAGGAGCAAGAAATACCTAAGCCTCTATTTAGAATCAAAGAAATCCTGACTTACCCAAGGAAAAAGCTCCCCAAGAGTATGCAAGGTTTCACTAAAAGAGAAATCCTCGGGGGGGGGGGGGGGCAGATGGAACAGAGTCCTCAGCATTAGAATCCTCTTAAGTAGACAAGGGTAAATCCTGGTCAGAGGAAACAAATTTCAGAATCCTAGTCAGAAGTATCATAAGCAAACTCAGTCCTAGGTCTCAGAGAGGGAAGGTTAGCGTCCCCTGATTAAAGTAATAAGGTCTTCAGTCATTCTGATAATTTGTTCTTTAGGCAAAGAGGCCTGACCATGTGGTCTTGGCGCCAGTTTTCTAGGCATGGTTTGAGTTTTAGGCCTTGAAGATGGCACCGGTTTAATATGAAAGTCAGAAGGCCTGAATACACCCTCAGAAGCTGGTGCCTGCACAGCGTCTCTGGACGCATCCAAGGTAGATATCCACAGGTTCCACAGTTGAAGCATCTCATGGCATACCGGACTCCAAATGGGTCTCCGTAGAAGCCTGCGAATCTGAAGTAGCAGGTATCAGGGGCTGCGAAAACGCCTCACTGAATACCAGCAAACTGAGCGGCCTGTCTGTGCCTTTCTTTCATTTCTTCAGAATGTCGGTAGTCAGATGACTTAAAGCCATATCAGGATAATTGAAGAGAGCACCAAAAAATTTAGAAGTGCAAATATACAGACGGCGGGTAGCTTGTGGTTTAAATAAGGCACAAAACAGATATCGAGGTACATCGTGGTCTAGGCACGAATGAAAATCTTTGAGGTATTTCCTTTCCACAAAAATTGCAATTACTTAATTTTACTGACATCAGTATAGGAGCAAGAAAAAAGTTTTCCCCAATGGGGTACTTGGCTTTTAGTTGAAGACTTTGGTTCTGAAACTCGAAAACGAAAATTTCAGGAGTCAGCCAACAGGCACTTGCAAACTGCTACTGCTTCGGGCACCACACGACAAGAAAGACTCATGTAATGACGTCAGCTGCATGTTTTATACCCTGATGACCTGACGTCACAGAATAAGAGAGAGCAACCGACACAGGACCCCAAGACTTCGTTAATCATGCCGACTGAGGGCTACCTGCAAGCAAATAAGCTAAATGTAATGAAGAATACAGTATAAATGGAAATTCTTATTGAGGTATTTGCTTCCCACAAGTAATACAATTAACTTTTTCTGATATCGGTAAAAAGCAAGAAAAAAAGTTTCCCCAATGGGGTACTTAGCTTTAGTGAAGACTTCGGTTCTGAAACCCAAACTCAAATATTACAGGAGTTGGCCTACCGGCACTTATGAAAGGCTAATGCTATGGGCACCACGTGGCAAAAAAGACTAAAGAAGATGGCGTCAGCTGCATGTTTTATACTCCCGATGAGCTGACGTCATGGAAGAGACCGCAACCGATGCAGGACCCAAGACTTTGGAATTCAGGCTGACTGAGGGCAACATGCCAGCAGATAACCCAAATGTAATGACTGCAACAGTAAAACACGAACATCATCACAACCATGTGATATTGCTGCCTACCATGACCAGACACCAGCAACACTGGCTTCTGTATGACTGACAGACTAACCAGTCCCAGTTCTCTCGTTGTGGGCTCTGCTGGATGAGCAGAGAAACCTTTCCATAGCTCTCTTACATCCTAGAAAAGCACTGGGAAGAAACATCCCAATGCCTTTTCTCCTTCATGTCCTGCAAATATTTATCAATTTCAGGCCTCAACAAGTAAGGGCCCAATAAAGGCCATCTATGACCATTATCTTGACATCATTGTTAAAAGAAATGCAAAAGCCACGAGAAAAGATGCAAAAGATGGAATAAATGCACAAACATTTAATGTTAAATACCAAATTTGTGAAGTAAAGAAAAAACAGCACTGTAAATGAGAACATAAATAGAAAAAACGAATAGTGTAAGACCTTAAATAACCTTGTATGAACTCTTCCATGTTGCAGTATTCATTACAGTAGGGGGAGCTTGCTGCCTACAGCGTCGACATCCAGCAAGTATACCAAAGTCTTTGGAGCAGGAGGGTAAATGTGACGTCCTACGTCAGAGCCATAAATTGACGTAGGCTATAAATGTGGCATCTGCATGTACCCTCTTCAGAACAGACTGCTGCATACAGTAGTACTCCTGGAGGTTTAAAGAAGGTCATAAAAAGAACACCCTTGAGACTCGCATATAAACTAGACCACTGGGTACTTGATAGGCTGTGGGTGGTTCAGAGGTGGAGAGGTTAAGAGGGTGAGTGGCTATGTCCCCAGAGGTAAATAACAGTAGATTAGAGAGGTAAATTAGAGGGGGTAGGAGGGAGGGACTGAATACTGCAACATGCAAGAGAAGGGGATGTAAGGTTAAGGTAAGTTCTTACAATAATATTCTATGTTCTTCTATTCTCATGTTGCAGTATTCATAACAGCAGGGAGAGTACCAAAGCTTTTAGGTATGAGCCTGGGTGGAGGAGTGAGATCCCTGGTCAATGACACCATGTAGAATAGATCTGGCAAACCCAACTCAATCTGTAATGTTTGGTAAAGGTGTGCACAGAAGCCCAAGTAGCAGTTTCTAAAATTGAGGAGTAATCAAACCCTTTGAAAAAGGTAACTGAGGAAGCAGCTGCCTTGCTTGAGTGGGATTTGACATGTCTGTGCAAAGTTTTTCCATGACTGGAATAGAAATGGTCTGTTTGGAGACTGCCTTCCCTAAAACCCTAGGGTGGAAGGAAATGAATAGTTGGTCAGACTTTCTAATAGGTTTGGTTTTGTGTTAGTATCTCAGTTGTCTGTAGAGATACAAAATAATGAAGAATCCTCTCTGAGGGATTCTGAGGATGAGGATAAAAAACAAGTAGGTTAATGGCCCGGTTTAATGAGAGCTCATTAACTACCTTAGGCATGAAGGAGGGGTTAGGGTTAGTCCCGAGGGCAACTCTGTCCTTGTGGAAAATATGGTAAGGAGGGATAGCCATAAGTCTTGTATCTCTAATACCCTCCTGGCGGATGTAAGAGCCACTAGCAGAAATGTTTTCAGGGTACACAGTTTCATGGATACTGAATGTGCTGGCTCAAAAGGTGGCAATGTAAGTTTTTCTAGTACAAAATTCAAGTTGAGGGGTTCTAATATGGAGTACCCCTTTCAGAAAAAGCTTGACCTCCAATCTATAAGCCAGAGGTGGCTGCATGGGTAGACAAGCAGAGATGGCAGACCAATGGACTAACTGAAGATTAAGTTAGTTCTGAGTGAAAAAGCTCACAGTAAATAGGAAAGGACCAAGGGTACAGGGAATATGGTCCTGGGTTTTTTCTTTGACACCACCTGGAGAATCTCTTCTATTTAGATACATAATTTCTTGTGGTACTAGGCTTTCTGGCGTCCTGCAAAAAGTACAGTTGTGTACACTTACCATAAATGCAGATGTTAAGAGTCTATTCACTGTTGCAGTCATCACATTTGGGTTATTTGCCTGCAAGTAGCCCTCAGTCAGCCTGAATACCAGAGTATTGAGATTTCTGCATCAGACGCTGTCACTTCTTCCATGACTTCAGGTCGTCAGGGGTATAAAACATGCAGCAGATGCCATTACATCAGTTTTTCTAGCCCCAGATGTCAGGGGGCCCCAAAGTATGAAGCAATTACTTGATACGGAACAACCCAGCAAAAAGCAAATACCAATAATACAAGATATGCCAAACAAAACAGATAGGTAGAAGTAAAGTCAGGGGGCTGGAGGAAAAGTAACCAGGACTGCAACCGTGAACACACCAACATCTACATTTATGGTAAGCGTACACAATTGTACTATGTTCTTAGTGTTGCACTGCTGCAGTCATCACATTTGGGTTGATTCCCAAAGCTGAGGATGGGAGGAGGTAGTCAAGTATTAGGACCGTCTATCAGGCCCTGTAAGACTGCTGTGGCAAATCCAGCTCTAGATTTAGAAAAGATAGGCAAGTGGCAATGCTTGGTGAAAGTGTGTACAGAGCTCCAGGATGCAGCTTCCAGGATGTCCCTGGGTAGGGACTCCCCTGAGAAAGGCTGTACAGGCTGATGTAGCCCTTAGTAGAATGTGTTCCGACCCCCTGTGGGGTAGGTTTTCCATGGTTGGTTGTAGCAGAAATGGATGCAGTGTGCTATCCATTTAGAAATGGTTTGCTTTAAAATGGCCTTGCCCTCTGCCCCTGCAGCAAAGCTGACTAGCAGCTGGTCAGATTTTCTAAAAGGCTTAGTCTTGTCCGGATAGAACCTAAGCTACCTGTGCACGTCCAGGGAGTACAGGATCCTTTCCCTTTTATTCTGAGGATTAGGGAAAAAAGTTGGCAAAGGAATGGATTGGTTTAAACCCACAATAATTACCACCTTGGGCATAAATTATGGGTTAGTCCTAAGGAAGCCCTGTCCGCATTCAAGATGATGAAAGATTCCACAGCCATAAGGGCCTGCAATTCAGACACTCTTCTTGCTGAAGTGATGGCTATAAGTAAAGCTGTTTTCCATGAGAGGAATTTTAACTCTGTTGTAGCGGCAGGTTCAAAGGGCAGAAGCATGAGCTTTTCCAATACAAAGTTAAGGTCTCAGGCTAGCGTGGGAGCTCTCCTTGGGGGGGGGGGGGGGGTTAAATTTTTGGCTCCTCTCAGGAACTATTTGACCCGAGGATGCGAGAAGAGGGGTGGCTCAGTATTATAATGAGCTGAGATGGCAGAGGCATGAATCTTAATTGAAGAGAAGGATAGGCCTTTGTGGATCATTTCTGTTAAGTAATCTACTATGTGAGGGTAAGCTGAGCACAGTTGTGTCCATTCCCTGAGACTGGCTCCAGAAAAAGTATCTTTTCCACTTTTCCGAATACGATTTTCTAGTACTAGGCCTCCTTTTCTCCACAATGACAGCCAGCACCTGCTTACTGAGGGTTGCTGGTGAGGAGTTCAGGGGATGGAGCCAGGCTGCTAGGTTCAGGGTCTGCAGCTAAGTGCAAAATCTGGCCCTCCTGCTAGGACAGCAGAGAAGGGGTTTGAGGCATGTGCCATGGTGGCACTACTGTCAGACTGCGCAAGAGAGGATATCAGTGCTGGCATAGACAGTCTGGGGCAATCAAGAATGTCCTTAGCTTGTCCTGTTTGATCTTTAGTAAAACCTTCAAGAGGAGGGGCACAGGGGGAAAGGTATATATTGAGAGGCTTTCCCAGGTAAAAGACAGGGCATCAACTTTCTAAGCTTGGCTGTGGGGAGTTCTGGTGCAATATTTGCTCAATTGATGGTTGAGAGTGGAAGCAAAGAGATCCACCTTTGGTGCCCGCCACCTATGCCTCAAAAGCTTGAATATTCTGGGTTCCAGTTTCCACTAATGTGGGCCCATGAGATTTCTGCTTAAGTCATCTGCCAGTGAATTTAGTTTGCCTGGCAAGAATTGAGCTTGCAGGTGCACTTGGTTGCTCAAGGCTGTGTTCCACAGAGCCATGGCTAATCTGCAGAGTGGGTAGGAATGGGTTCCCCCCTGCTTGTTTATGTACCACAACTGCGGTGTTGTCTGTCTTTACCAATAGTTAGAGATTAAGGCCTTTGAAGGCTGTCAGAGCATTCTGTACAGCTAACATTTCTTTTTGATTGATTTGTTTTGAGCTCCATTTGCCTTGAATGCATTGTCCTGCCATGTGAGCCCCCCCATGCATAGTCTGATCCATCTGTTAGGGTTTGGGCGGCAGGGTGTCGAGTGAAAGGGAGTCTCTTGTTGTGGTAGCAGGCCTCTGCCCACCAAAGGAACTCTGTCTTTAGACAAGGAATGATAGGAATCATTGTTTCCAGGTCCTGAGAATGTTGACACCAGAGACAAGTACCACTGAAGTTTCCTCATATGCAGTCTTGCATTTGGAATTAGTAGAATGCAAAAGGCCATGAACACTAGGGCTTGCAGTATTTTTTTTGCAGATAGCTGGGTTTCGATGGCCAGGAGACTGAAGTAGTTTGTCAAATAAATTTGTTTTTCTGGAGTGAGGAATGCCATCTGGGAAGCTGTGTTCATGCTTACTCCCAAGAATACAATCTCTTGGCTGGGTACCAGATGAGATTTATTTTCGTTGATTGTGTACCCCAGTGAAGTTAGAGGTCTCTTTACAAATGACAGGTGCTGTAGTAGCAATTCATGACTCTCAGTCTGAATCAGGCAATCATCCAGGTATGGGTAAATTTTGAATTGTTCTCTGCCGGCAATATACAATGGCTGGAGCTACGCATTTTGTGAATACCCAGTGCGAAGTTGATCAGCCAAAGGGAAGTGCAGAGAACTGATAGTGCATAAAGCCTGCTCTGAAATGTAGGTATTTCCTACAAGATTTCCTTATGGGGATGTGCAGATAAGCTTCTTTTAATACTTTTCAATCAATTAATAGTAGCCCATAAGATCCTTTATTTACCTAAAAATACACCCATACTTCCATCCCAAGTCATCCCCTATAATAACCTCAAGACCTTATGCTCAGCTAATAACCTACTTGTACAAATATCCAACAACTTAGCTGGTGACACCTTGTTCTCCAATACAGTAGGTAAAGCCTGGAACATCCTCCCAAGCCAACTAACCTCAATATCCTCAGTCAGCTTATTTAAAAGCAAGCTTAAACCCTACCTCAAATCACGATGGCTATGCCCCTGTGTTAACCCAGACTAAGTACCTAACTATTAACTAGACTCCCACAATTCCTAGCCTCCCATGATCATGATCTTGTGTTGTCTCACTAATTTTTAGTGAGCTTAACCTTCCTTAGGATTTTTTCTCATGTAAATAAGTATATACTGTGGAATGATTAAACACCTTCATATAGTACTGTTAGATATTATGAATATAAGGCTGAAAATAATTCTGTTGAAAATATGCTGAAAGAAAAAGTTTGCTTAAATGCAGAAACAGAGTTTAATAATATGTGATAAGCAACCATATTAAATGACTGTGGCTTAAAAAAATAAGGAACTTGCTTTTGAGTGTATTACACACACATCAAGAAAATTGACTTTTTACAGACGTGACAAGAATGTAATCTGTTTTCACTGGACAACAGGACATGTTTTTCTAAGAAAGTTTAAAAATGTGCTTTTCTAATCCACAAGGCGTTTCCTTGAAGACAGTTTACTTATCAGCATTTGCACAAGAACAGATGCGTTAGCATTTGCGTCAAGGCAGTATCTTTCCAAAACCTAGAGGGTGTGTGTTTAACTAAAATATGTATAAAAAGTCTGTATTAAATCTAGTTGTGTTAGAGGTATGGTAAGGACACAAGTCCTGAGGTAAATGTTATATCTCTCACATCATCTGTACTATATGAGAAGTAAAGTTGGAACGGTACTTTAAGCTGCAACGTTTGTCCAGTTTGGTTTATTATAAAAGTTATTGGTTACTGCTCTGAAAGACAGGTGCTGCAAAGTATATTCTCATCAGTGTATATTCTGCAAGTTTCTGTATGCGACAGACTGTGAATGCAAATATAACCAGACTTTGAATTTTAACAGAATCCAGCCAGCAAGACTGAGTGTCTTAAGAAAACTTCAAATCCCACAGTAAGAGCAGCAAGAGCAAGCAGTACGAAGCAGTAAGAGATCTAAATATTTTTTCAGCGATGAGCCAGCTGAGTGTCTAGAGCCATATAATTTTTCAATGGCAAGCTAGCCTACATCTGAACCTACACTCTGCATTCAAACACAGGGGGAGTGATGGTAAGCCCTGCAGAGGGTTACTTCAGTTAAATTGCAGTAACTAACATTTGTGCGTATGTGTCAATTCTGAACAGAAGTATTCCAGTTTATGCAGCTTGCAGTAGTAAAGTTTTTTAGACGTCTACATCCGGAGTGAGACAGAAGTTCCAGTCGCAGTGCCATAATTTCACTAAAGAAATGGAGGACATCCATTAGCCCAACAGTCCACTGCCTGTTGTGCTTTCCCAGCTTCTCAAGTGACTTTGAAAAATTTCCAGCCATCTGCAACAACAGCCTGATCACCTGTTTTCTTGCTCACTGGTAAGACTTTTTTGTATGGATGCTATTCGACGGTTTGGATTTTAGACGGTTTGGATTTTAGACGGTTTGGATTTTAGACGGTTTGGATTTTAGACGGTTTGGATTTTAGACGGTTTGGATTTTAGACGGTTTGGATTTTGGACAGTTTGGATTTTGGACAGTTTGGATTTTAGACAGTTTGGATTTTAGACGGTTTGGATTTTAGACGGTTTGGATTTTAGATTAGACAGTTTGGATATTTTCATGCATAATTCAAGCAAATGTAAAAAATTGCAATGTTGGTATACACAGCATATTAGTAAATGTAAAACCTTAGTAGGGCAGGTTGATAGTAAAGCATTATGCAAATGTATTACAATATTTAACTGGTATCTCAAAGAAAACTATGTGGGGTATGACAAATGTTTGTGTGACTCAACAAAAACTGCATTTTGTGTATTATGTCATAAAAAAGTATTGCATGATGTTGCAGATCTGTTCATGATAAAGAATTAACTAAGGCTAATGTGTTTCCATTATATTCAGATGTTAAACAGTTATGTCCTGTCACCACATGCGAGTCAAATCAGTTACTGATAGAACCACTAGTACATTTTGTTACAAAAAAATGTAGTAAACTTCTAAAAAAGAGACACAATGAGTTCAGGAAGTTTAGACAAGTTATACAAACATTTTTTCAAAAGTGCATAGGAGTTTCAGATTCAGCAGAACAGGTTCCTGAGACATATCAGGCAGACCATGAGGAGACCCTTAAACAACAGTTACAAGATAAAGAAAATAGATTAGCTGAACTGACAGAGACTGACTTCCTTCATACATTGGGAAAGAGTAAGAAAGTATAGCTGATCTGTACAAAAGAAATATATTTTATAACATGTTTGTGTTTTGAAAATGGTTAAGCTTACATGGTAGGATGGTGAAATACAAATCACTCTCAAATGTTTAAAACTTCCAATCAATTAAAGCAATATATTTATCGGTGCTACAGTGAGGTAGAGCATATGACTGACATTCTCATAGCATGGTCAAAAGGTAAACAAAACAGTTATTGTATATAAAAATTAAAAAAAAATAGTTAATAAGAGTAATGATTTAAAGTCACAAGACTGATATGCATGTATTTTCTTTTTATACAACACACAAGAATAACAGGCAGACAACAACAAATATAAATAATGTAAATATATTAATGTGTTTGTTAAGCTAATATCTATTTATTTTTTTACATTTTTTTATAATTGTATAGTAACACCACACCAAACTGTTAAAGTTATGAATTTTAAAAAGAAATAAAATCACGGATGGTATTAGTCAAACAGTCTTTGTAAAATTAATGGTAGGACAGTTCAATAAAAAAATACTGAAATCAAAAGTTAAAAAATATATATGATTAAAGGAAAAATGCTAAAAAGGTTAAATGAAATGTGAGCTCAGACCTTCCTAAACTGGATGAATAGTTACATGAAATGTTGAATAGATTAAGATAAGAAACAAGACTGCTAGACAAGTGGCTTGAGTTTTTCTAAAAACGTATTGTTATTAAAACATAATTGTTAAAATGTTCACATGCAACACTATTTGGTAATTATAATAAAACATCACAATTGTGCATATATGTCACTGATAAAAAATAAAAAAAAACCTTAGTTACATCAAGTATAGCCAGCAGATGGGTTATAGTATACATACAGTTTAAATAAAGTAGACAGGAGGGTACAAATAACTACTACTAGTAGAAGTGGACAGCAAAGGCAATAGAAAAGATGATCAAATCAGACAAAGGTCTATA
Organism: Protopterus annectens; assembly: GCF_019279795.1. NCBI lineage: Eukaryota > Metazoa > Chordata > Ceratodontiformes > Protopteridae > Protopterus > Protopterus annectens. Next base: position 951,535,184 of record NC_056734.1, on the reverse strand, counting down.
GTTTGGTAACCTAATAAAGCAAATGTATAACCAAAGTGTTGGGCTGACATATATTATAAAGCAAATATACAAGAATGCAGTTCTGCAGGGGGAGGGGTACTTTATCAGTTTTACACACTGTGAGAGCAGTATGTGTTGCAAAAGGGTCTGAAATAAAGCTAAGGGCAGAAGTTCCTTCTTAACAATACTCTTTCAGGGGGAGGGAAAACAGGTATTAGTGTATTAGAAACTGGATTAAACCTGACAGGATAAGATATTTTACTAGTTAATAGCTATCATAATGGTTATTATTGTATTGTTTAGTATTAAATTGCATTTACAACCTGTTAAACTGTAAAGCTATACAAGAGATGGTTTAAAAAACAAGAGATGGCTTAAAATTGATAACAGCTATACAAGAGAGAGTAAAGATATGTAAAAAACTGAACAAGATTGGTCACTATTTTTAATATGTTTTTGGCAAGACAATGTTGGGATAAAAAAGCATGAATATTTTTAATTGCTGAGTATGTAGTTTAAAATAACAGGACATATGCATTTGGTGTCAATTCCACTAAATACTTCTAAAGAGACATAAGAATTTTCCAAGATTTTGCTTAATATTAATGCTATTAAATTTGTAAGATTAGACTAAATTTACTTTATAGTCTTTGTATGTAAAAATACAGAAGAATTCAGTACAAATTAAATTAATGTCTGGCAAAGAATGTGTGAAAAAACATGTTTAAAAAAAATTGGTTCAGGATAGCTGCTAGATTGAAATGCATGAATAGCAAACAGTCTCTGTAAATACATACTGTACAGAATACATTGCAATAAGTTTAAAAGTAATTTGTCAAGTTGTAAAATCACTGGTTTTACCCCAGTAAAATAATTGCTTTCAAATATTTTTTTATCTAAGCCCAGTTCAGTATTTTACCAAGATGTTAATGAGCAGTTCAAAGACATGATCACAATGTTATGGTTAAAATGACATTGTTTTCAGTAGTGTATGAACGCTTGCAGTAGCACATGGTTCTTGTCTCTTACAGTTAATTCAACAGTTGCAAAAAGTTAATGAAACAGTTCTAAGTCATAAATTAAATTCTGTAATTGCAAAAGAATAAATTAATCAAGTTAACTAAAGCAGACACAGCTCATAACTGCTAAAATATTTTCACAGAATGGTCTGCATAAGAAAAAGTTGTTAAATACATTAAGTTTGGTAATAATACTTAAATATCACTTTATTAACCATGTAAAATTGCATTTTGATTTGTTGTATCAAAAGACTATATAATGTGATAAAAAATACATATCAGTATAAAATGTTTTGAGTATGTTTAAAAACAGAGGGAATTGTTAGATATTATGAATATAAGGCTGAAATTAATTCTGTTGAAAATATGCTGAAAGAAAAAGCTTGCTTATAGAGTTTAGTAATATGTGATCAGCAACCATACTAAATGACTTTGGCTTAAAAAAATAAGGAACTTGCTTATGAGTGTATTACACACACATATCAAGAAAATTGACTTCTTACAGACGTGACAAGAAAGTAATATGCTTTCACTGGACAACAGGACATGTTTTTCTAAGAAAGTTTAAAAATGTGCTTTTCTAATCCACAAGGCGTTTCCTTGAAGACAGTTTACTTATCAGCATTTGCACAAGAACAGATGTGTTAGCATTTGCGTCAAGGCAGTATCTTTCCAAAACCTAGAGGGTGTGTGTTTAACTAAAATATGTATAAAAAGTCTGTATTAAATCTAGTTATGTTAGAGGTATGGTAAGGACACAAGTCCTGAGGTAAATGTTGTATCTCTCACATCATCTGTACTATGAGAAGTAAAGTTGGAACGGTACTTTAAGCTGAAACGTTTGTCCAGTTTGGTTTATTATAAAAGTTATTGGTTACTGCTCTGAAAGACAGGTGCTGCAAAGTATATTCTCTCATCAGTGTATATTCTGCAAGTTTCTGTATGCGACAGACTATGAATGCAAATATAACCAGACTTTGAATTTTAGCAGAATCCAGCCAACAAGACTGAGTGTCTTAAGAAAACTTCAAATCCCACAGTAAGAGCAAGCAGTAAGAAGAAAAAAAACCAAACCAAAATCAAAGGGAGATCTATAAACAGT